>NC_134358.1:525491314-525791314 GCF_048569485.1 Anomaloglossus baeobatrachus
TATGTAGGGACGGTAAGAGAGAATCACCTTGGTATGTAGGGGCGGTAAGAGAGAGTCACCTTGGTATGTAGGGACGGTAAGAGAATCACCTTGGTATGTAGGGGCGGTAAGAGAATCACCTTGGTATGTAGGGGCGATAAGAGAATCACCTTGGTATGTAGGGGCGATAAGAGAGTCACCTTGGTATGTAGGGGCGGTAAGAGAGAATCTCCTTGGTATGTAGGGGCGATAAGAGAATCACCTTAGTATGTAGGGGCGGTAAGAGAATCACCTTGGTATGTAGGGGCGGTAAGAGAATCACCTTGGTATGTAGGGGCGATAAGAGAATCACCTTGGTATGTAGGGGCGGTAAGAGAATCACCTTGGTATGTAGGGGCGGTAAGAGAATCACCTTGGTATGTAGGGGCGGTAAGAGAATCACCTTGGTATGTAGGGGCAGTAAGAGAGAATCACCTTGGTATGTAGGGGCGGTAAGAGAATCACCTTGGTATGTAGGGGCGGTAAGAGAATCATCTTGGTATGTAGGGGCGGTAAGAGAGAGTCACCTTGGTATGTAGGGGCGATAAGATAATCACCTTGGTATGTAGGGGCGATAAGAGGATCACCTTGGTATGTAGGGGCGATAAGAGAATCACCTTGGTATGTAGGGGCGATAAGAGAATCACCTTGGTATGTAGGGGCCGTAAGAGAGAATCACCTTGGTATGTAGGGGCGGTAAGAGAGAATCACGTTGGTATGTAGGGGTGGTAAGAGAGAATCACCTTGGTATGTAGGGGCGATAAGAGAATCACCTTGGTATGTAGGGGCGGTAAGAGAATCTCCTTGGTATGTAGGGGCGGTAAGAGAGTGTCACCTTGGTATGTAGGGGCGATAAGAGAATCTCCTTGGTATGTAGGGGCGGTAAGAGAGAATCACCTTGGTATGTAGGGGTGGTAAGAGAGAATCACCTTGGCATGTAGGGGCGGTAAGAGAGAGTCACCTTGGTATGTAGGGGCGGTAAGAGAGAATCACCTTGGTATGTAGGGGCGGTAAGAGAATCACCTTGGTATGTAGGGGCGATAAGAGAATCACCTTTGTATGTAGGGGCGATAAGAGAATCACCTTGGTATGTAGGGGCGATAAGAGAATCACCTTGGTATGTAGGGGCGGTAAGAGAGAATCACCTTGGTATGTAGGGGCGGTAAGAGAGAATCACCTTGGTATGTAGGGGCGGTAAGAGAGAATCACCTTGGTATGTAGGGGCGATAAGAGAATCACCTTGGTATGTAGGGGCGGTAAGAGAATCTCCTTGGTATGTAGGGGCGGTAAGAGTGTCACCTTGGTATGTAGGGGCGGTAAGAGAGAATCACCTTGGTATGTAGGGGTGCTAAGAGAGAATCACCTTGGCATGTAGGGGTGGTAAGAGAGAGTCACCTTGGTATGTAGGGACGGTAAGAGAGAATCACCTTGGTATGTAGGGGCGGTAAGAGAGAGTCACCTTGGTATGTAGGGACGGTAAGAGAGAGTCACCTTGGCATGTAGGGACGGTAAGAGAATCACCTTGGTATGTAGGGGCAGTAAGAGAGAATCACCTTGGTATGTAGGGGCGGTAAGAGAGAATCACCTTGGTATGTAGGGGCGATAAGAGAATCACCTTGGTATGTAGGGGCGGTAAGAGAATCTCCTTGGTATTTAGGGGCGGTAAGAGAGAATCACCTTGGCATGTAGGGGCGGTAAGAGAGAGTCACCTTGGTATGTAGGGGCGGTAAGAGAGAATCACCTTGGTATGTAGGGGCGGTAAGAGAATCACCTTGGTATGTAGGGGCGATAAGAGAATCACCTTTGTATGTAGGGGCGATAAGAGAATCACCTTGGTATGTAGGGGCGATAAGAGAATCACCTTGGTATGTAGGGGCGGTAAGAGAGAATCACCTTGGTATGTAGGGGCGGTAAGAGAGAATCACCTTGGTATGTAGGGGCGGTAAGAGAGAATCACCTTGGTATGTAGGGGCGATAAGAGAATCACCTTGGTATGTAGGGGCGGTAAGAGAATCTCCTTGGTATGTAGGGGCGGTAAGAGTGTCACCTTGGTATGTAGGGGCGGTAAGAGAGAATCACCTTGGTATGTAGGGGTGCTAAGAGAGAATCACCTTGGCATGTAGGGGTGGTAAGAGAGAGTCACCTTGGTATGTAGGGACGGTAAGAGAGAATCACCTTGGTATGTAGGGGCGGTAAGAGAGAGTCACCTTGGTATGTAGGGACGGTAAGAGAGAGTCACCTTGGCATGTAGGGACGGTAAGAGAATCACCTTGGTATGTAGGGGCAGTAAGAGAGAATCACCTTGGTATGTAGGGGCGGTAAGAGAGAATCACCTTGGTATGTAGGGGCGATAAGAGAATCACCTTGGTATGTAGGGGCGGTAAGAGAATCTCCTTGGTATTTAGGGGCGGTAAGAGAGAATCACCTTGGTATGTAGGGGCGGTAAGAGAGAATCACCTTGGCATGTAGGGGCAGTAAGAGAGAATCACCTTGGTATGTAGGGGCGATAAGAGAATCACCTTGGTATGTAGGGGCGATAAGAGAATCACCTTGGTATGTAGGGACGGTAAGAGAATCTCCTTGGTATGTAGGGGGGGAAGAGAGTGTCACCTTGGTATGTAGGGATGGTAAGAGAGAATCACCTTGGCATGTAGGGGCGGTAAGAGAGAGTCACCTTGGTATGTAGGGACGGTAAGAGAGAATCACCTTGGTATGTAGGGGCGGTAAGAGAGAGTCACCTTGGTATGTAGGGATGGTAAGAGAGAGTCACCTTGGTATGTAGGGACGGTAAGAGAGAATCACCTTGGTATATAGGGACGGTGAGAGAGAATCATCTTGATTTGTAGGCGCGGTAAGAGAGAATCACCTTGGTATGTAGGGGCGGTAAGAGAGAATCACCTTGGTATGTAGGGGCGGTAAGAGAGAATCACCTTGGTATGTAGGGGCGGTAAGAGAGAATCACCTTGGTATGTAGGGGCGGTAAGAGAGAATCACCTTGGTATGTAGGGGCGGTAAGAGAGAATCACCTTGGTATGTAGGGGCGGTAAGAGAGAATCACCTTGGTATGTAGGGGCGGTAAGAGAGAATCATCTTGGTATGTAGGGGCGGTAAGAGAGAATCATCTTGCTATGTTGGGGCGGTAAGAGAGAATCACCTTGATTTGTAGGGGCGGTAAGAGAGAGTCACCTTGGTATGTAGGGGCGGTAAGAGAGAATCACCTTGGTATGTAGGGGCGGTAAGAGAGAATCACCTTGGTATGTAGGGGCGGTAAGAGAGAGTCACCTTGGTATGTAGGGGCGGTAAGAGAGAATCACCTTGGTATGTAGGGGCGGTAAGAGAAAGTCACCTTGGTATGTAGGGGCGGTAAGAGAGAATCACCTTGGTATGTAGGGGCGGTAAGAGAGAATCACCTTGGTATGTAGGGGCGGTAAGAGAGAATCACCTTGGTATGTAGGGGCGGTAAGAGAGAATCACCTTGGTATGTAGGGGCGGTAAGAGAGAATCACCTTGGTATGTAGGGGCGGTAAGAGAGAATCATCTTGGTATGTAGGGGCGGTAAGAGAGAATCATCTTGCTATGTTGGGGCGGTAAGAGAGAATCACCTTGATTTGTAGGGGCGGTAAGAGAGAGTCACCTTGGTATGTAGGGGCGGTAAGAGAGAATCACCTTGGTATGTAGGGGCGGTAAGAGAGAATCACCTTGGTATGTAGGGGCGGTAAGAGAGAGTCACCTTGGTATGTAGGGGCGGTAAGAGAGAATCACCTTGGTATGTAGGGGCGGTAAGAGAAAGTCACCTTGGTATGTAGGGGCGGTAAGAGAGAATCACCTTGGTATGTAGGGGCGGTAAGAGAGAATCACCTTGGTATGTAGGGGCGGTAAGAGAGAGTCACCTTGGTATGTAGGGGCGGTAACAGAGAATCACCTTGGTATGTTGGGGCAGTAAGAGAGAATCACCTTGGTATGTAGGGGTGATAAGAGAGAATCACCTTGGTATGTAGGGACGGTAAGAGAGAATCACCTTGATATGTAGGGGCGGTAAGAGAGAATCACCTTGGTATGTAGGGGCGGTAAGAGAATCACCTTGGTATGTAGGGGTGATAAGAGAGAATCACCTTGATATGTAGGGGCGGTAAGAGAGAATCACCTTGGTATGTAGGGGCGGTAAGAGAGAATCACCTTGGTATGTAGGGGCGGTAAGAGAGCATCACCTTGGTATGTAGGGGCGGTAAGAGAGAATCACCTTGGTATGTAGGGGCGGTAAGAGAGAATCACCTTGGTATGTAGGGGCGGTAAGAGAGAATCACCTTGGTATGTAGGGGCGGTAAGAGAGAATCACCTTGGTATGTAGGGGCGATAAGAGAGAATCACCTTGGTATGTAGGGACGGTAAGAGAGAATCACCTTGATATGTAGGGGCGGTAAGAGAGAATCACCTTGGTATGTAGGGGCGGTAAGAGAGAATCACCTTGGTATGTAGGGGTGATAAGAGAGAATCACCTTGATATGTAGGGGCGGTAAGAGAGAATCACCTTGGTATGTAGGGGCGGTAAGAGAGAATCACCTTGGTATGTAGGGGTGATAAGAGAGAATCACCTTGGTATGTAGGGACGGTAAGAGAGAATCACCTTGATATGTAGGGGCGGTAAGAGAGTGTCACCTTGGTATGTAGGGGCGGTAAGAGAGAATCACCTTGGTATGTAGGGGCGGTAAGAGAGAATCACCTTGGTATGTAGGGGCGGTAAGAGAGAATCACCTTGGTATGTAGGGGCGGTAAGAGAGAATCACCTTGGTATCCAGGGGCGGTAAGAGAGAATCACCTTGGTATGTAGGGGCGGTAAGAGAGAATCACCTTGGTATGTAGGGGTGATAAGAGAGAATCACCTTGGTATGTAGGGACGGTAAGAGAGAATCACCTTGATATGTAGGGGCGGTAAGAGAGTGTCACCTTGGTATGTAGGGGCGGTAAGAGAGAATCACCTTGGTATGTAGGGGCGGTAAGAGAGAATCACCTTGGTATGTAGGGGCGGTAAGAGAGAATCACCTTGGTATGTAGGGGCGGTAAGAGAGAATCACCTTGGTATGCAGGGGCGGTAAGAGAGAATCACCTTGGTATGTAGGGGCGGTAAGAGAGAATCACCTTGGTATGTAGGGGCGGTAAGAGAAAATCACCTTGGTATGTAGGGGTGATAAGAGAGAATCATCTTGGTATGTAGGGGCGGTAAGAGAGAATCACCTTGGTATGTAGGGACGGTAAGAGAGAATCACCTTGGTATGTAGGGGCGGTAAGAGAATCACCTTGGTATGTAGGGGTGATAAGAGAGAATCACCTTGGTATGTAGGGGCGGTAAGAGAGCATCACCTTGGTATGTAGGGGCGGTAAGAGAGAATCACCTTGGTATGTAGGGGCGGTAAGAGAGAATCACCTTGGTATGTAGGGGCGGTAAGAGAGAATCACCTTGGTATGTAGGGGCGGTAAGAGAGAATCACCTTGGTATGTAGGGGCGGTAAGAGAGAATCATCTTGGTATGTAGGGGCGGTAAGAGAGCATCACCTTGGTATGTAGGGGCGGTAAGAGAGAATCACCTTGGTATGTAGGAGTGGTAAGAGAGAATCATCTTGGTATGTTGGGGCGGTAAGAGAGCATCACCTTGGTATGTAGGGGCGGTAAGAGAGAATCACCTTGGTATGTAGGGACGGTAAGAGAGAATCACCTTGGTATGTAGGGGCGGTAAGAGAGAATCACCTTGGTATGTAGGGGCGGTAAGAGAGAGTCACCTTGGTATGTAGGGGCGGTAAGAGAGAATCACCTTGGTATGTAGGGGCGGTAAGAGAAAGTCACCTTGGTATGTAGGGGCGGTAAGAGAGAGTCACCTTGGTATGTAGGGGCGGTAAGAGAGAATCTCCTTGGTATGTAGGGGCGGTAAGAGAGAGTCACCTTGGTATGTAGGGGCGGTAAGAGAGAATCTCCTTGGTATGTAGGGGCGGTAAGAGAATCACCTTGGTATGTTGGGGCAGTAAGAGAGAATCACCTTGGTATGTAGGGGCGATAAGAGAATCACCTTGGTATGTAGGGGTGATAAGAGAGAATCACCTTGGTATGTAGGGGTGATAAGAGAGAATCACCTTGGTATGTAGGGGTGATAAGAGAGAATCACCTTGGTATGTAGGGGTGATAAGAGAGAATCACCTTGGTATGTAGGGGTGATAAGAGAGAATCACCTTGGTATGTAGGGGTGATAAGAGAAAGTCACCTTGGTATGTAGGGGCGGTAAGAGAGAATCACCTTGGTATGTAGGGACGGTAAGAGAGAATCACCTTGGTATGTAGGGGCGGTAAGAGAGAATCACCTTGGTATGTAGGGACGGTAAGAGAGAATCACCTTGGTATGTAGGGTTGATAAGAGAGAATCACCTTGGTATGTAGGGGCGGTAAGAGAGCATCACCTTGGTATGTAGGGGCGGTAAGAGAGAATCACCTTGGTATGTAGGGGCGGTAAGAGAGAATCACCTTGGTATGTAGGGGCGGTAAGAGAGAATCACCTTGGTATGTATGGGCGGTAAGAGAGAATCACCTTGGTATGTAGGGGCGGTAAGAGAGAATCACCTTGGTATGTAGGGGCGGTAAGAGAGAATCATCTTGGTATGTAGGGGCAGTAAGAGAGAATCACCTTGGTATGTAGGGGTGGTAAGAGAGAATCATCTTGGTATGTTGGGGCGGTAAGAGAGAATCACCTTGATTTGTAGGGGCGGTAAGAGAGAGTCACCTTGGTATGTAGGGACGGTAAGAGAGAATCACCTTGGTATGTAGGGGCGGTAAGAGAGAATCACCTTGGTATGTAGGGGCGGTAAGAGAGAGTCACCTTGGTATGTAGGGGCGGTAAGAGAGAATCACCTTGGTATGTAGGGGCGGTAAGGGAAAGTCACCTTGGTATGTAGGGGCGGTAAGAGAGAGTCACCTTGGTATGTAGGGGCGGTAAGAGAGAATCTCCTTGGTATGTAGGGGCGGTAAGAGAGAGTCACCTTGGTATGTAGGGGCGGTAAGAGAGAATCTCCTTGGTATGTAGGGGCGGTAAGAGAGAATCACCTTGGTATGTAGGGGTGATAAGAGAGAATCACCTTGGTATGTAGAGGCGATAAGAGAATCACCTTGGTATGTAGGGGTGATAAGAAAGAATCACCTTGGTATGTAGGGATGGTAAGAGAAAGTCACCTTGGTATGTAGGGGCGGTAAGAGAGAATCACCTTGGTATGTAGGGGCGGTAAGAGAAAGTCACCTTGGTATGTAGGGGCGGTAAGAGAGAGTCACCTTGGTATGTAGGGGCGGTAAGAGAGAATCACCTTGGTATGTAGGGGTGATAAGAGAGAATCACCTTGGTATGTAGGGGTGATAAGAGAGAATCACCTTGGTATGTAGGGACGGTAAGAGAGAATCACCTTGATATGTAGGGGCGGTAAGAGAGAATCACCTTGGTATGTAGGGGCGGTAAGAGAGAATCATCTTGGTATGTAGGGGCAGTAAGAGAGAATTACCTTGGTATGTAGGGGCGGTAAGAGAGAATCACCTTGGTATGTAGGGGCGGTAAGAGAGAATCACCTTGGTATGTAGGGGCGGTAAGAGAGAATCATCTTGGTATGTAGGGGTGGTAAGAGAGAATCATCTTGGTATGTTGGGGCGGTAAGAGAGAATCACCTTGATTTGTAGGGGCGGTAAGAGAGAGTCACCTTGGTATGTAGGGACGGTAAGAGAGAATCACCTTGGTATGTAGGGGCGGTAAGAGAGAGTCACCTTGGTATGTTGGGGCGGTAAGAGAGAATCACCTTGATTTGTAGGGGCGGTAAGAGAGAGTCACCTTGGTATGTAGGGGTGGTAAGAGAGAGTCACCTTGGTATGTAGGGGCGGTAAGAGAGAATCACCTTGGTATGTAGGGGCGGTAAGAGAAAGTCACCTTGGTATGTAGGGGCGGTAAGAGAGAATCTCCTTGGTATGTTGGGGCGGTAAGAGAGAATCTCCTTGGTATGTTGGGGCGGTAAGAGAGAATCTCCTTGGTATGTTGGGGCGGTAAGAGAGAATCACCTTGGTATGTAGGGGTGATAAGAGAGAATCACCTTGGTATGTAGGGGTGATAAGAGAGAATCACCTTGGTATGTAGGGGTGATAAGAGAGAATCACCTTGGTATGTAGGGACGGTAAGAGAGAATCACCTTGATATGTAGGGGCGGTAAGAGAGAATCACCTTGGTATGTAGGGGCGGTAAGAGAGAATCACCTTGGTATGTAGGGGCGGTAAGAGAGAATCACCTTGGTATGTAGGGGCGATAAGAGAGAATCACCTTGGTATGTAGGGGTGATAAGAGAGAATCACCTTGGTATGTAGGGGTGATAAGAGAGAATCACCTTGGTATGTAGGGACGGTAAGAGAGAATCACCTTGATATGTAGGGGCGGTAAGAGAGAATCACCTTGGTATGTAGGGGCGGTAAGAGAGAATCACCTTGGTATGTAGGGGCGGTAAGAGAGAATCACCTTGGTATGTAGGGGCGGTAAGAGAGAATCACCTTGGTATGTAGGGGTGGTAAGAGAGAATCACCTTGGTATGTAGGGGCGGTAAGAGAGAATCACCTTGGTATGTAGGGGCGATAAGAGAGAATCATCTTGGTATGTAGGGGCGGTAAGAGAGAATCACCTTGGTATGTAGGGACGGTAAGAGAGAATCACCTTGGTATGTAGGGGCGGTAAGAGAGAATCACCTTGGTATGTAGGGGTGATAAGAGAGAATCACCTTGGTATGTAGGGGCGGTAAGAGAGCATCACCTTGGTATGTAGGGGCGGTAAGAGAGAATCACCTTGGTATGTAGGGGCGGTAAGAGAGAGTCACCTTGGTATGTAGGGGCGGTAAGAGAGAGTCACCTTGGTATGTAGGGATGATAAGAGATAATCACCTTGGTAGATAGGGGCGGTAAAAGAAAATCACCTTGCAAGTGATTTCCATTTAACAATTTAGCAAACCCTTAACCCTTTCACGACATCTGCTGTACATGTACATGGGGTAAGCTCGGCCCATTCTCGGCTGGTAATGGTTGTGTAAAAACTTTATTTCCCAGCATACAAAGAAAAAGTGCAATAGCGATGTTTCGGAGAACGCAACTTCACTATTGCACTTTTTCTTTGCATGCTGGGACAAATAAAGTTTTTTCAAACAAAGACGAGTTTCGGTGCCTTGGATTCCATTGTATTTACCTTGAAAAGTTGCAGCTAATGTAGGGCTGTACCAAGTAGTACGAATAGTGGAGTGGTGCATGGGACATTGGTGATTCAGGTAATGGTTGTGTGTTACAGTTAGAATCTACCGTTAAGAATCACAGATGGATTGGAGTTCTGCCCGTGATTGTTAACCTGTAAATCTTGCTATCAAACTCTGGCAGTGGGACTTAACATGCATCGGCATGGGGGCACACAATTTTAATCTACAGTAGTTAAAGGGAACCTGTCACATGGAAAACTGCTATTAACCTGCAGATATGGGTTAATCTTCAGATTAATAGCAGATGCAACCTGCCCGGCGCCTGCACATTAAACCCCGCTGCCAGGAGGAAAAGAAGTTTAATCCTCCCGGCAGCGTTCGTTTTTCAGTCCTTGGGTGGCATCGGCGCGAGTTCAGTCACCACGCTATGTGTAGAGAGTGCAGGCTATAACAACCCACCGCACTGACTAACAGCTGGATCTAATGCTGAGCGGCTGTCAATCAGTGCGGGGAACACAGTTACAGACACCACTCTCCATACACAGAGCAGTAACAACCCGTGCTGGCGCCACTCCATGACTAAAACCGAAGCGTTGCTAGGAGGAATAAAGTTAATTTCCTCCCGGCAGCGGGGTTTGATGCGCAGGTGCAGGGCAGGTTCAGAATTCTATTACCTGCAGATTCTTCCCATATCTGCAGGTTAATATCATTTTTCCAAGTGACAGGTTCCCTTTAAAGTGTAATTGTCTAAGTAGTGTTGCTGATCAGTGAGGGCCCAGGTTCTGAGACCCCCAGCAATCTCTCAAAACATCACTCTGAAGTGTGCAGCTCCCTGAGCGGATTCATTAATAAATCTGGATCTGCACATTCAGGCTCAGTGTTACCTTTAATTGGTTTATCCAAGGGTAAGTTCACACAATTGTATTTTCTACATCTGAGAAAAACAGTCCAATTCTGCTAATGAGAGTCTGATCAGAGTGGGATCCGTTATTCTTGGAGGTGGAGAGAGAAATAAAACTTTCTCCACCTTCTTTGTTATATCAGTTGGTGAAAATTGAAAAAATAAGATGGGAGCGCAATGAGGAGTACCAGCGATATTGAAAACTAAAAAAACTTTTATCCACTGCTCACCTTTTAAGGGTTGTGTGCCCCCGCACAACCCCATTGTTAGGCTAAGAATGTACCCGTGGAAGGATTCCTGACGTCCTCACTCTAACGCCGCGGCTTCAGTGTGTTCGGTCCGGACATCATGTGATCACACACAATGCTCCGTCACCACAGATCCTGTGGTCTCCGTGATAATGTACCCGGTGTCCATCAACTCTGCTCCTATTTGGCTAAATGGTCTCCTTTACTCAAAGCAGCTCCTGCCATGCTTCCCACAAAGGGGAATATATGCAAAGAAACAAAAAAGCCGATCTGGTGGAGCGCTATAAAGGAAGAATGGACCAAAGGGTTTTTTAAAAATTAGCCAACCTTTTATTAATGGTCCCTTATGAGCCACAACGCGTTTCGACAACCAGTATGTTCTCTTCCTCCGGTGATATTACCTTTTTTGTTTACTTAGTTGGTGAAAATTGGACCACACTTGGATGTCATTCGAGAGTGGGACAATTTTTTGACCCATAGACAGAAATGGCTGAATCGGATCCGTTTCTCAGAGGCAAATCATGCATGCTTCATTTTTTGTCTTCGGACCACACAATGCAAGGAAGAAATCGGACATATGCACTGCCTCATAGAATAACATTGGTCCAAATCTGATTTGATATTTTGTCAAATAGTCGCACTCGGTCCACAAATTTGGTCGTCTTCACGAGCCCTGATCCATCTACAAAGCTCTGTTCACACCTGTTTCTTACACTACGCGCTGCCTATAAACCGACAACGTCACTCCCTTGAATTTTACACCCATTGCCCATTGATTCCTGTTGATATCACACATAATATTTTTTTTGCAGGCTCTCTTGTACTGAGACTATGCTTTTCTCAATAGTCTGACCAAAAGTAAACCCTAATCCTCAGACACAGGCCTGGATGGCCCCTGCTCCGCATCAATGAAAAGCCTAATTCGGCCGCAGCAGCTGCATGTTTATAGGTTTCGATAATAGAGACTCGGCTTTAGCATTTCAAAGCCAGTGACCTCCTGCACAGATTCTTTCCACTTTCTGCCATAGAATCTGTTTTTTTTGACTCCGCTAATAAGCCAATTACATCCAATAATTTGTTTCCCAGCCACGTAGCCCTGAACCCTGAGTGCATCTATAATATCTGTGACATCTGTGAGCCCAGGAGTGGCTCCGTGCCCTCCTTACCAACTTTGATTTTTTTTTTATCCTAAAAAGTTTGGATATTCTATTTTTTTTATTTTATTTTGAAGCCAAAGAAAAGCTGTAAAGTCGTACAGAATAGCGCAATTTTGCATCGCGCCCTCAATATACAGACGTTTTATTCTAACGGACCCTATGTTTGTCTCATTGTCTACATCTGACCACTCCCGCCCTGAAAACGACCCATAAAGTATTTACAACGCGTTTCGCAATAAAACACTGCAACTTACAAATCTAGTAACTGCAAATGGGAAAGGAAAATGTGAAGACATTAAGATTTCATTGAAAATGAGAGTAACTTTTTTTTTTTCTAATTTTTTTGCCAGCTTCTGAATAGTTCATTTATTTTTCCAGAACCACAATTACAAGCAAGAACGGGAGGTCTGCAGACAAGGATGTGTCCAAAGAGCCGAAAACTGTAAAGCCTGTAAGCGCAGAAAGTAAAAAAAGGTCCTTCATTGTCACCTCCGGGTTCAGAAGGCAATCTGCCCTAAAAAGGTAGGAATTTTTAGGATTCACTTCCTAGTAACTCATAGAAAAACCACAATGCTAAGGCGTAAATATACAGGGTTTACTTTAAGGCTATGTGCCCACGGGGAAAGTGTCCTCTGGATATATCCGCAGGACATTCCGCAGGAGCTCCCAGAAAACCGCAGCACAACTTTGTCTGTTTACATGCTGCGGTTTTATTGCAGATTATCCTGCAGATATGCTGCGGTCATTCTACATTGAGGATACAGTACTATGGCTTCGGCACTGCATCCTCAATGCAGAACAAGTGCTGGAGTGATCGGAGCGTTCATACTTACCTCCATCACGCAGCACTTCACTTTCCGGCCGTGTCTGTCTGCACTTTGCAGGAGAAGGTGGGCAGGCCTGCATCTCTGGCTGTCATATGACCGGAGCTCATACAGGCCCCGCCCACCACCTCCTGCTGCCCGCTTGTGGCTCCACCGCGCTCCTCTGCAGTGGAGGAAGTGACTCCGGTGTCTTCAATCAAGGCAGGTAAGTATGGGATCGTGCGGAAAATTCCGCAGGAATAATTGACATGCTGCAGATTTTTCCGCAGGGAAATCCGCATTATTTCCACTGTGGAAAAAAACGCAGCATGGGCACTGCACTTCCAAAATGCCACAGTAATGGCTGGGGACTCGCTGTACTGCGGATTTTTGTGAAATCCGCGCAATTTCCGCGAAAAAAATCCAGGCAAATTCCTCGAATTTTCCACAGCGAGGGCACATAGCCTAACAGCCGATCGTGTTGCTTAGCTCTCAGCCTAAGGGTTGTCTATAGCAGTCCAATGGAATTGAGTGGAGCGGTAGGACACAAATATCTTGTGTTGGCGATTGGTGAGGGTCTCAGCAGTTATAGCTCTCCCATTGTACTAGTTATTTATTCTGTAGGTATCTGATAACTTGATTTTACTACACAATACCTCTTTAAAAGGATTCTGTTAGTAGTATCAATCCTCCTAAGCCATCTATAGTCTCCCTCTCCCCCTCCCTCTCCCCCTCCCCCTTCTCCCCCTCCCTCTTCCTCTCCCTCTCCCACTCCCTCTCCCACTCCCCCTCCCTCTCCCCCTCCCTCTCCCTCTCCCTCTCCCCCTCCCTATCCCTTTCCCCCTCCCCCTCTCCCTTTCCCCCTCCCCCTCTCCATCTCCCTCTACCCCTCCCTCTCCCCCTCCTTCTCCCCCTCCCGTAGTCCAGGGCAATTCACCACAGTCCACTGAATCCATCATAGTCCAAAAATTGAAACATGGAAAAAAAAATACAAAGAAACACACACTTTCCCTTGTCCCTCACTTTATTAAAAAAAAAAAAAATACATGCAGATCTAATGTAGTCAAGCGATTCCGTTAAACAAAGTCTATGGAGCATTGTTCTGACACTCCATAGACTTTGCTTACAGGTACTTGAGGGTCACGCTGCGCTGAAGAGCGATAATGTTACTGATTACGTCTTTTGCAGTGTGTCTGAGTTTTGGTTTTACCCTGTCTATCTAAATCTGCGTTTCCATCACACTCCTGCCCCTTTCTTCCATGGGGGGGCAGATTAAATCTGGTCAGGAGAACACTAAGGCGGGCTTTACACGTTGCGACATCGCTAGCAATTGCTAGCGATGTCCAGCGCGATAGCACCCGCCCCCGTCGTACATGCGATATCTGGTGCTTGCTGCTATAGCGAACATTATCGCTACGGCAGCTTCACACGCACTTACCTGCTCTGCGACGTCGCTGTGACTGACGAATAATCCCTCTTTCAAGAAGGAGGTGCGTTCAGCGTCACCGCGACGTCACTAATCGGCCGGCCAATAGAAGTGGAAATGAGCGGAAATGAGCGGGATATAACATCCCGCCGACCTTCTCCCTTCCGCATTGCCGTCAGGACGCAGGTAAGGAGATGTTTGTCGCTCCTGCGGATTCACACACAGCTATGTGTGGAGCTGCAGAAACGACAAACAACATCATACCTGCGGTCAAACTGACATTATGGAAATGAACGACGCTACACAGATCAGCGATATTGTACGCTTCTGTGCTCGTTCATCGTCGCACCTAGGATTTACACGCTGCGATGTCGCTACCGGCGCCGGATGTGCGTCACTAACGACGTGACCCCGACGATATATCGGTAGCGATGTTGTAACGTGTAAAGCCCCCCTTAGGCATGGGACTATGGCATCTCCACCGTCAGGGGTAATCCGGAGGTCAGGGATAGCCTAGGATCCCCTAGCGTGAGGTACAGTATAGGAGCCTTCTGCCCTTCTCTATCCTGCAGTCACATCGGGACATGGTGCTTATAAAGTTCTATGGAGAACTGTAACTGTGCTTTCAGGAGAACTTGCAGCAGAATGTCTGAATCTGCCTTCCCCCTCCATAGAATTTTAAAAACACCAACTCTTATCTGTTATCTCAGTAATGGGAAAATCTGTCTTCACTAAATACAGATTTTACCCCTGAATTCAGAAAGAATGATCAGTCCAGGAGGGGAAAAAAAGCAGATTTGCCTGATAAGATATATTACAAAGTTTCTTTATTTGAGGATTCGGTGTCACTTGCGTACTGCTTCCGATGAGAGAGCATCGGAAGCGATATGCTAATGACCCTCTGTTGCGGGTGTCAGCCGAGGGTCTTGCGACTGTGATGCGATCTTGCGTTCGAATCATAGCTGCGGAGAAGAGGGATGGAGCACTTTATCCCCATCTCCTCCACTGTCTGTCCCTGCATATATCACACTGCAGTCACATGACATGCGAGTGCAGTTTGATGTTTCACACGCTCCCAAACACTTGTATGGGGGGGTGTGAGCCTAGACTCGCTGCCAAACGCAGCATGCTGTAATTCATTCTGCATGCCTCTATGGCATGAGAAATCAATCGCAGATGGACGTTGCGCCATAGTAATAATAATAACAATAATAATAATTATTTTTATTTTTATAGCGCCAACATATTCCGCAGCGCTTTACAATTCAGAGGGGACATGTACAGACAATATGAGACAATACAAAATAACAAAATTAAGATACCAAGAGGAGTGAAGGCCCTGCTCGTAAGCTACAGTCTATGAGGAAATAGGGGAGGCAGAAAAGGTGAATGGGGGGGAGAAAAGCTTGTTATATATGGTCCAGCCATCGATTTAATAGGGGATTCAAAATCAGCTGCGTGGACCGGTTGCCAGCCAGAATTTATACAGGTACAGAGTGTAAAAAAGTACATGAAGATAAAGGAACCAGAAGACACAGGGGACAAGAATTGGAAGTAAATTTTATAAAGGGCAGAAAGGGACTAGATTAGGTCAGGGAGTAGAGATGATAGATTAGCCTAAATGCATTTTTAGGGTCGCTTAAAGGTGTGGATGTTGGGAATTATTCGCATTATTATTGGTAGTGTGTTCCAGAGCATAGGCGCAGCTCGTGAGAAATCTTGAAGACGGGTGTGGGAGGTTCAAATTGTTGAGGATGCCAGTCTTAGGTCATTAGCAGAGCGGAGGGCACGAGTGGGGTGATAGACAGAGATGAGGGAGGAGATGTAGGGTGGTGTGGAACCGTGGAGAGCTTTGTGAGTGAGAGTGATAAGTTTATGTTGGATTCTGTAGCGGATAGGCAACCAGTGCAATGACTGGCACAGAGCAGAGGCATCAGTGAAGCGGTAAGAGAGGAAAATGATCCTGGTTGCAGCATTCAGAATGAATTGGATAGGGGAGAGTTTAGTAACAGGGAGACCAATTAGTAAAGGATTACAATAATCCAGGCGAGAATGAATAAGAGCGACAGTAAGGGGTACTTTGCACACTACGACATCGCAAGCCAATTGCTGCGATGCCGAGCGCGATAGTCCCCGCCCCTGTCGCAGCTGCGATATCTTGTGATAGCTGCCGTAACGAAAATTATCGCTACGGCAGCTTCACATGCACTCACCTGCCCTGCGACGTCGCTCTGGCCGGCGAACTGCCTCCTTCCAAAGGGGGCCGGTCGTGCGGCGTCACAGCGACGTCACACAGCAGGCGGCCAATAGAAGCAGGGGGGCGGAGATGAGCGGGACGTAAACATCCCGCCCACCTCCTTCCTTCCTAATTGCAGTCGGGACGCAGGTAGGAGATGTTCCTCCCTCCTGCGGCTTCACACACAGCGATGTATGCTGCCACAGGAACGAGGAACAACATCGTAACATCGGTCCTTTCGAAATTATGGAAATGACCGACGCTACACCGATCATATGATTTTGACGCTTTTGCACTCGTTACTCGTAGTAAAAAGGATTCACATACTCCGATGTTGACAGCAACGCCGGACGTGCGTCACTTTCGATTTGACCCCACCGACATCGCACCTGCGATGTCGTAGTGTGCAAAGTACCCCTAAGAGTTTTTGCAGAGTCAACGGTAAGAAAAGGACAAATTCATAGGTTTGCATTGGTGTGAATGCAGTCTGATGTTTTATCGGATTGTACTCGCACATGAAAATCGCAAGTGGAACCGAATCCTTATGCGTATTATTGATTTATGAAATTAAAAATACAATGACTCTTTAAAGAATTGTTTCCAAAAGATCAAGTCGTACCCTATCCTTGGCTAATTCCCACAGCCGATGAATGAAGTTGGAGGCCGAGCATGTGCCCCGTCTCTCCATTTAAAACTGCAGAGCCCTGTTTTGGGGATTTCTTCGGGTCCCAGCACGCAAAACCTCAGCGTTCAGCATATTATCCTTTTTTTTTTAAAGGATTAGTTCCCCAAATAGCAAGTTATAGAATATAAACTATTCTATAACTTACTATTTTTGGAAAAAATCCTTTAAAAAAAAAGTTACTTATGATGACAGTAAGAAGCCCAGCAATAATCTGCCAAGTTCAGACTTTTGTGAATTGGACTTTGTTGTTTTTGGGTGATTTTTAACTTATTTTTTTACAATTTACCCAATAAATGAGAATCGACCATCTGGATGTGATATTTCATAGGCGTTGGACATCGAGATTGCCTTCACTTGTCCTGATGAACTGTAATACGTCTCGCACTCGGGTCCAGGCAAAAAGAATTGTATGATCATTGCTGAAAGATTATCTTTGATTGATGTCAAGCATAAGCAGATGCTAATAAATTGTACAGATAATGAGTGGCAGCCAGCGATTTGTTTAATTCCTACAAGCGGACTCTCATTCCCTCCAATGTAAATTTGGAATTTTTTTTTAAAGATGGAAAAGATAGAAAAAGGAGAAAACCGAAGCTTATTTTTTCTTTTATTTTCGAACAAAGATTCACTCTTGTTGAGAGGTAATACCAAACAGATGTCCCGTCCGGGATGATACACCTCCCACACTAGGTATTCACACAATTATTTTTCTATCTAATTTCACCTTTAAAAGCGCAGAGATGCTCAGAGATTTCTCTCAGATGTGGAAATAACAACGATGGAAATAATTGTTCATGGAAACTGAATCCTTTCAAAAGCTGAATTTCTTTGTCGCTCCATTGGGAGACCCAGACAATTGGGTGTATAGCTATTGCCTCTGGAGGCCACACAAAGTATTACACCTAAAAGTGTAAGGCCCCTCCCCTTCTGGCTATACACCCCCAGTGGGATCACTGGCTCACCAGTTTTGTGCTTTGTGCGAAGGAGGCAACACATCCACGCATAGCTCCACTTTTTAGTCAGCAGCAGCTGCTGACTATGTCGGATGGAAGAAAAGAGGACACATATAGTGTCCCCAGCATGCTCCCTTCTCACCCCACTGTATGTCGGAGGTGTTTGTAAGGTTGAGGTACCCATTGCGGGTACGGCGGCAGGAGCCCACATGCTGATTCCTTCCCCATCCCTTTTTACAGGGCTCTGGGTGAAGTGGGATTTACCGGTCTCCAGGCACTGAGACCGTGCTCCATCTACAGCCCCTGGAGAAGATGCTGGATGGAGCGGAGTACATCAGGGACATGGCCCTGCTTCCTCAAGGTACTCTGTGTCCCCGTGCATTTGGCGCTCACACCGCAGCATGCTGGGTGTTGTAGTGCGCCGGGGGACATCAGCGCTGCGGCGCCTGTGCCATGGCCTCATTCAGCTTTGCTGAAGCAGGCTCACTTATGGGAATTGGTCGCGCCGGCCGCTGGGACTGCGGCGCGGCTGGCACTTGTAGTGCGCCGGGGACTTCAGCGCGGCCTGCGCTTTTACGGCGGCCGCGCTGATAACTAGAGTCCCCGGCTTTTGCGGCCTGCTTCCGTTCGTTCCCGCCCCCAGACCTGCCAGTCAGGAGAGGGGCGGGACGCTGGCCACTTCCAGGAATCGGTCGCGCCGGCCGCTGGCAGCGGCGCGGCTGGCACTTGTGGTGCGCCGGGGACTTCAGCGCGGCCCGCGCTTTTACGGCGGCCGCGCTGATAACTAGAGTCCCCGGCTTTTGCGGCCTGCTTCCGTTCGTTCCCGCCCCCAGACCTGCCAGTCAGGAGAGGGGCGGGACGCTGGCCACTTCTATGAATCGGTCGCGCCGGCCGCTGGAACTGCGGCGCGGCTGGCACTTGTGGTGCGCCGGGGACTTCAGCGGGCCCGCGCTTTTACGGCGGCCGCGCTGTTAACTCGAGTCCCCGGCTTCTGGGCCTAGTCTCCCTTCGTTACCGCCCACAGCCCTGACAGTCAGGGTAGGGGCGTGACGCTGCATAGAGCAGAGCTGAGAGCTGGAGTATGTTTTGCATACTCCACCCCTCTCACTGTGTGCACTGTGAGTCCGGATTCCCGCACTTTCTCAGGCACGCCCACGGCTTCCTTCTCTACAAGGACACCGGCAGCCATTAGTGTCAGTTTCTGTACGATACAGAGACAAGTGTGGAAGACCCTGGCATTCTGATAGTCACACAATCGCTGTAACAGGCGTTAAGCAGCACCTGTGGTGCTAACCCCACTAGTGCAGAAGTGCACTTATAGATATGCTTGTACTATATACATTGCACTGTTTGGTCGCACGTTGTATATACCCTCCTGGATTATGCGGAGGAGTTATCAGCATATTCTCTGTGTAAAACAAAGGTGCAGAACCACATGTTTTTCTATACAGCTGGTACAGCATGTACGGCTATACGGCCGGCAGGTACATAGACTCCCATTGTATGCACTAATGGCCAGGGGATGAGGACGGTGTCTGCAGTATTTACTGACAGTTTTTCTGAGACTATGGCTATGATACTAGAAGCCTAGCAGTCCGGACATGTCTCTCACAATATGGGCACTGTTGAATCATTGATCCATGGCCCCCCTCAGTGTGAATAACTAACAGCTCCAGGAATGTCACACGCATCCCAGAGTCACGGCTCTGCACGGACGTCAGTCCCAGACAGCCTAAGTGGGCTCGCTATGAGCGGCCTCGGTTTCATCAGGGTCCTAACAGAAGGACTCGCTGTGTAATGAGGCGGAAGTAGCGGCTCAGGATTCTGATCCTGAGACCGCTCTCAATCTGGATACACCTGATTGTGACGCCATAGTAAATAATCTTATAGCGTCCATCTATAGAATGTGGGTTATTTCTCACAGCTCCTCCAGTGGAGGAGTCAGCTTCACGTATTTTTCTGGACCACTCTGCCTTCAGAGAGGCAGTCCAGGAACACCACGCTTATCCAGATATGCGCTTCTCCAAACGGCTTAGGATACACGTTATCCCTGTCCCCTGACTTGGTCAAGGACTGGACCCAATGTCCCGAGCGGCATCCTCCAATCTCCAGGCTTGTAGCTAGATCCATAGTTGCAGTGGGAGATGGAACTGCAAACTCAAAGATGCCACTGACAGACAGATGGATCTCTGGTCGAAAGCCATCTATGAGGCTGTCGGCGCACCGTTGGCTCCGGCATTCTCTCCCTTGGGGCACTCCAAGCTATTTCAGCTTGTCTTACACAGATTGACACGGTTACACGTACATCTGTGCCGCAGGTGGCATCCTTAACCTCTCAAATGTCTGCATTTGTTTCTTACGCGATTCAGGTTGTCCTGGACTCTGCGAACCGTGCGGCGGTAGCCTCCGCTACTCCGTGTTTTTAAGCAGAGCCTGGTCTGCTCGTTAAGTGAATGGAAGGCAGATTCTGCTTCCAAAAAAGGTTGCCTAACCAGTTGCCTTTTTCTGCTGACCGACTGTTTGGTGAGCGTTGGATGTAACCATCAAACAGTCCAGGGGTAAGGATTCATCCTTTCCTCAGCCCGGACACAACAAACCCCAACAGAGCAAGAGGCAGTCGGGGTTTTCGGCCTTTTCGAGGCTCGGGCAGGTCCCATTTTTCCTCGTCCAATGTGGACTCAAAAGGATCAGAGGAGCTAAGATTCTTAGCGGGCTCAGTCTCGCCCAAAAAAGCGACAGTCTGAAAACCCGCTTCCAAGGCGGCTTCCTCATGACTTGCGGCCTCGGTCGGTAGCAGGCTCTCCCGCCTTGGCGATATTTAGCTGCCATAGGTCAATGACCATTGAGTGTGAGACATTCTGTCTCACGGGTACAGGATAGAGCTCACTTCTCGTCCTCCAACTCGATTCTTCAGAATTTCTCCACCTCCCGGCCGGGCCGCTGCTCTTCTGCAAACAGGGTGCACTCTATAGGCAGAAAGAGTGATGACCCCCGTTCCTCTTCAGGAACAAGGTCACGGTTTTTACCCCAAATTCTTTGCGGTACCTATAACAACGGGCCGTTCCGTCCCGTTCTGGATCTAAAAATGCTCAGCAAGCTCGTGGACACCAGGCGGTTCAGGATGGAATCCCTCCGCCATGTCATCGCCTCAAGGTCCCAAGGATATTTCCTAGCATCATTAGGCATCAAGGATGCTTATCCACACGTGCCGATTGATCCAGAGCACTAGCGTTTCTACGCTTCGTTATAGGAGACGAACACCCTCTGTTCGTAGCTCTACCTTCCGGCTAGCGACAGTCCAACTGGTCTTCGCCAAGGTCAGGGCAGCAGTAGTCACAGTCCTGCACTCTCAGGGTCACTCTGTGGTCCCGTATTTAGACGATCTACTTGTCAAGGCACTCTCTTAGGAAACATGCCAACACTGCCCGAACGTTGCGCTGGAGACTCTCTAGAGTTTTGGGTGGATCATCAACTTTTTAAAGTCAGATCCGACCCCGACCCTATCGATAACATATCTAGGCATAGAGTTTCTTACTCTCTCAGCGATAGTGAAGCTGCCGCTAGACAAACAGCATTCACTACGGGCTGCAAGCTCTTCTTTAAGAACCAGTCGCACACATTGAGACGCCTCATGCACTTCCTACGTAAGATGGTAGCAATGGAGGCAGTTCCTTTCGCGCAGTTTTACTGCGTCCACTACAATGGGACATTCTCCGCCAATGGGACGAGGAGTCGACGTCCCTCAGCAGAGTCGTCGTTCTTTCTCAGGCGGCCAAGGAATCTCTACGGTGGTGGCTTCTTCTCACCTCTTGGTCAAAAAGAAGGTCCTTCCTATCCCCGTCCTGGGCGATAGTTACGACAGACGCGAGTCTATCAGGGTGGGGAGCAGTTTTTCTCCACTACAGCGCTCAGGGTACGTGGACTCAGCAAGAGTCCACTCTTCAGATCAATGTTCTTGAACACAGAGCAGTGTATCTTGCCCTACAATCCTTCCAACAGCGGCTGGAAAGCAAGCATATCCGACTTCAGTCGGACAGCTCCACAGCGGTGGCATACATCAACCACCAAGGAAGAACGCGCAACCGGCAAGCCTTCCAGGAAGTCCGGCAGGTTCTGATGTGGGTGGAAGACACGGCATCCACCATATCCACAATTCACATCCCAAGTGTGGAAACTAGGAAGCTGACTTCCTAAGTCGCTGAGGTGTGGCCGAAAGAGTATGGTCTCCTCACCCGGACGGGTTTCAGGAGATCTGGCGCCGCTGACAGAGGCCGGACGTCGATCTAATGGCGTCACGGCACAACAACAATGTGCCAGCTTCATGGCACGGTTTCACAATCATCGAGCTCTGGCGGCAAACGCCTTAGTTCAGCATTGGTCGCAGTTCCAGCTACCTTAGGTGCCACCTCTGGCATTGTTGCCCAGAGTACTGCGCTAGATCAAGACCGACTGCGGCCGCGCCATCCTCGTCGCTACAAATTGGCCGAGGATGTTGTGGTACTCGGTTCTGTGGTGCCTCACGGTAGGCTAACCGGGGGCACTACCAGACCAATCAGACTGGCTGTCTCAAGGGCCATTCTTCCATTTGAATTCTACGGCCCTCAACCGGATGGTGTGGCATTGAGTCCTGGAACCTAGTGTCGTCAGGATTACCTCAGGACGTGGTTGCCACCATGAGACAGGCTAGCATACCAACGTCCGCCAAGATTGACCACAGGACGTGGAAGATGTTCTTATCTCGGTGCTCGGCGCAGGGTGTTTCTCCCTGGCCGGTTGCATCGTCTATGTTTCCTTCCTTCCTGCAATCTAGGTAGGAAAATGGGTTGTCGCTCAGTTCCCTTTAGGGACAAGTCTCAGCGCTATCTGTATTTTTTCAGAAACGACGACTTCCTCAGGTACGCACGTTCCTACGGGGAGTTTGTCTTCTCAGCACTCCGTACAAGCGGCCGTTAGAGCCCTGAGATCTGAACAAGGTTCTAATTGCTCTCCAGATGCCGCCTTTCGAACCTTTGAAGGATGTCTCCCTTCCCGTTTTTCACGGGAAGTGGCCTTCTAGTAACGGTCTCGTCTCTTAGGAGAGTTTCCGAGCTAGCAACGCTCTCATACAAACTCCCTTCCTGGTCCTTCACCAGGACAGGGTAGTTCTGCGTCCGGTTCCGGAATTTCTCCCTAAGGTGGTATCCCATTTTCATATCAATCAGGATATCACCTCACCTTCTTTGTGTCCTCGTCCAGTCCATCAATTTCAGAAAGATTTGCATCTGTTGGTTCTGGTGAGAGCACTCAGGTTCTACTTCCCGCATGGCGCTCCTGCGCCACCCGGATGCACTCTTTGTCCTTGTCGCTGGTCGGCGTAAACAGTCGCAAGCTTCCAGATCCACCCTTGCTCGGGGGCTCGAGGAACCAATTCTTGAAACCTACAGTTCTACTGGGCTTCTGGTTCTCTCAAGGCCGAAGGCCCATTCTACCAGAGCCGTGGGTGCATCCTGGGCATTACGGCACCAGGCTACGGCTCAGCAGGTGTGTCAGGCACCCACCTGGTCGAGTCTACTTACTTTTACCAAGCATTATCAGATGCATACCTACGCTTCGGCAGACGCCAGCCTAGGTAGATAAGTCATTCAGGCGGCGGTTGGCCACCTGTAGGAGAGGGCCGTTTGACGGCCCTATCATGAGGTATTCTTTTACCCACCCAGGGATTGCTTTTGGACATCCCAATTGTCTGGGTCTCCCAATGGAGCGACAAAGAAGAAGGGAATTTTGTTTACTTACCGTAAATTCCTTTTCTTCTAGCTCCAATTGGGAGACCCAGCACCCGCCCTGTTTTCTCGGGGTTTTTCTGTTTTTTCGGGTACACATGTTGTTCATGTGGTATGGTTCAGTTCTCCGATGTTTCCTCGGATTGAATTGGTCTTTAAACCAGTTATTGGCTTTCCTCCTTCTTGCTTTGGCACTAAAACTGGTGAGCCAGTGATCCCACTGGGGGTGTATAGCCAGAAGGGGAGGGGCCTTACACTTTTAGGTGTAATACTTTGTGTGGCCTCCAGAGGCAATAGCTATACACCCAATTGTCTGGGTCTCCCAATTGGAGCTAGAAGAAAAGGAATTTACGGTAAGTAAACAAAATTCCCTTCTTTTTATTAGTTACTTTATTTACTTCGGAAAAAAAAAGACTTTAAAAACACTTTTGCTTTATTTCAAAGACTGTATTTTTTCAAGCTTTATGTTCCTTGTTAGCATATATAATGCATTGTTGGGTATCTTACAAGCAATAATGAGGTAATCTGTTCCTTATTTTCCCAAATTGTATAATAAAATAATATTCAGACTCACACTGAATCCGTAATGTGTCTCTAAATTCAGCCCTATAATTAATGGAGTCACTCAGAAAGCATGAGTGGGCACCTCGGGTGCTCGGTGCTCGTAACTAGTGATGAGCGAGCACTACCATGCTCGGGTGCTCGGTACTCATAACTAGTGATGAGTGGGCACTACCATGCTCGGGTGCTCGGTACTCGTAACTAGTGATGAGCGGGCACTACCATGCTCAGGTGCTCAGTACTTATAACTAGTGATGAGTGAGCACTACCATGCTCAGGTGCTCGGTCCTCGTAAGTAGTGATGAGCGAGCACTACCATGCTTAGGTGCTCAATACTCTTAACTAGTGATGAGTGAGCACTACAATGCTCGGGTGTTCGGTACTCGTAAGCAGTGATGAGCGAGCACTAACGTGCTCGGCGGCTCGGTGCTTCTAACTAGTGATGAGCGAGCATTACCATGCTCGGGTGCTCGGTACTCGTAAGTAGTGATGAGCGAGCACTACCATGCTCATGTGCTCAATATTCTTAACTAGTGATGAGTGAACACTACCATGCTCGGTTCTCAGTACTCATAACTAGTAATGAGTGAGCACTACCATGCTCGGCTGCTTGTTACTGGTAACTAGTGATGAGTGAGCACTAGCATGCTCGGTTCTCGGTACTCGTAACTAGTAATGAGCGAGCACTACCATGCTTGGGTGCTTGTTACTGGTAACTAGTGATGAGTGAGCACTACCATGCTCGGTTCTCGGTGCTCGTAACTAGTGATGAGCGAGCACTACCATGCTCGGGTGCTCGGTACTCGTAATGAGTAGTTGGACGCTCAGACTCGTGTACTGAGTATAATGGAAGTTAATGGGAAACAAGTATTTTTCCATATAATCTTGGCTTTGATGCAGGGTCTGCGTGCGAGCCCACATCTTTCCCTCCACATGTCGGGTGATCTGATCAGCTGACATTTGGTGTTAACAGCCATGTGTGGATTGGAGATCTACCCGCTACTGTTAACTAGTTAAATCCTGCTGTCAATCTCTGACAGCAGGATCTAACGGGAAGCAACGGGTAGCGTGTTAGTCTCCGCTACCATCGTCGCTCCCGTGATATCATGGCGGGGAACCGATAGGTTTTTATGACAGATGGGGGTCAGCTGTTGCTCCCTGTGTCTGTCATGATGATCCTCCTATGAACGCCATTACGAGCCGACATTCACAGGAAATCATGATTTCTGTTGTTCAGAGCGGTGCTGATGCTGATTCTCTGCTCTGTACAGCACAAGTGATCGGACGATCGCAGCTTCAAGTTCCCTATGGGAACTAATAAAAACAGTAAAAAAAAAACAAATAAAAGGTTTTTAAAACTATGAAAAAATAAAATCCTCAAAAGTTCAAATCAACCCCTTTTTGCCACATTGAAAATAAAGTAATTAAAAAAAAATAAAGAAAATTGCACATATTTCATATCGTTTTGTTCGATCTATCAAAATATAAAGTAAATTAATCTATTTGGTAAACAGCATAACAAGAAGAAATCAAACTACAGAACTGTAGGTTTTTGGATGCTGCAACAACAGAAAAAAATGTAACAACAGGTGAACATCATATCTACCTCAAAATAATATCAATAACAACATTGGCTCAGGGTACGAAAAAACAGACCCTCACACAGCTCCATTTCCTGAAAATTTAAAACATTACGGCTCTTGGAAAGGCACGACACAAGCAAGAATTTTTTTTTTTAAATTTCTGAATTTTATTTCATCCCTTAAATAAAACAAAGTACAATAGCAAGCCTGCCAAGCAGAAAGGTGATGCCCAATAGTCCAAAATTAATCAATGTAAATAGCAGGGACTAAAATATAACTTTTAATTTAACAATCAATAAAATTAGTAATAATAAAGTGCTTGTGCATAAATAGTGCAACGAACAAGAACCCACATGGTAACATATAGGTTTGATCTCACCCAAGCTTCATCCATAGACTGGACTGCACACTGGTCCTAAGAAAGGGGTCATCGGCCGGAAGAATAGGGTAGACAAGTATGGGTAAAAACCCCTGTCGTGCCCCGTGGATAAACTTCCGCCCTGACAAGGGCAGCACCCAAATCAGATGTCTGCCCCGCAACCAAAAAAGGTGTAAATCCTCCCATCACTTAAATAAAACAAAACAATACATGTTGGTATCTACGAAGTTATACTGACCTAGAGAATCATACCGCCAGGTCAGTTTTATGCTATAATGAGAGCTGTAAATAAAAAAAACAAAACCAAATAATTGGAGAATTTCACTTTTTTTTTTCTATTTCACCACACTTGGAATTTTTTTTTTCCCACTTAACATTACATCATATGTTAAAATGATGTCATTCAAAAGAATAACTCATCAAGCAAAAGACCAGCCCTCACACTGCTATATTGACGGAAAAATAAAAAAGTTAATGGCTTTTGGAATAAGGATAGAAAAAACAAAAGTGCAAAAAAACAAAAAAATCACCTGATGCTTAAGGGGTTAAAAGGATTGTCCGGCCTGAGTGCACAAGTCTACAATCAGTCTATGTCAGGATTCTCTGGGCAGTGCGCAATGTTCGCGCTGTCAGGATTCTTCAGGCAGTGCGTAGTGTTCGCACTGTCAGGATTCTCCGCGCAGTGTGCAGTGTTCGTGCTGTTAGGATTCTCCGGGCAGTGCGCAGTGCTTGCACTGTCAGGATTCTCCAGGCAGTGCGCAATGTTCACGCTGTCACGATTCTCTGGGCAGTGGGCAGTGTTCGCGATGTCAGGTGTTGTGAATACGTTTTCCAGTTTGGGGCTTCCTCTTGTGGTCAGTGCTGGCGGTGCAGTTGATGTGTGGAATGAAAGCCACACACCTGTGGAGGACTGGCAATCAGGGTCAGATTGGGCTATATAACTGAGTAGTTTTCTCTTGTTACTTACTGGTGCTCAATGTCTCCTGTGTGTTAAGGACATTCTGTAACCAGCTCTGCTCACTACCAGAACTCCTCTCAGATAAGTGGTCTTTGTACCTCTGCTGTTTGTTTTCCACTTTCTTGTTGTTTTTTCTGCTTTGATACTAATGCTTGATTCCTATTTTGTCTGTGTGGAGTTCTTGGTGGAATGGGATCATTCCCTGCTGGGAGTGTCTGTATACCTAGCTCCATGATTCTGTAAGGTATTGTGTTTGTCATGCTTGGTATTAATTCAGTCCCTCATCTGTATTAGAGTTTTTGGATCCCAGTAACATCAGAGTGCTGACACAGTGGGGGAGAGGTTGTGTGACCTCAGGATTTTTCCGTATCAGAAGTGCTGGTATATATTAGGGTTTTTATGGCTGCAGACAGTTGCTCTTTCCTCCTTTCCTGTAAAGATAGTTTGGGCCTCACCTTTGCTGAAATCTGTCTTTTCTGACTTTGTATTGTGTTTTTCTATATCACCATAGTCTTTACATGTGGGGGGCTATCTATCTATCTTTGGGGACTACATGAGGCAGATTAGCTTTGTTATATCTCTATCTGTGAGATTATTTAGTTCTCCGGCTTTGTCAAGGCATCCAGGTAATCATCGGCACGCCCCACGGCTACTTCTAGTTGTGTGTCAGGATTAGGTCTGCAGTCTGCTAAGTTTCCAGCCACTCTGTTACCTTTTTGGGATTCTGCATTTTTTGATCCTCCACGGTCCTTGAATCATACCAAGTTCAGAGTAGAGCTGGGCTCAACTGCGGGTATGGGGGAGGTGCTTAAAGGGAAAAACGTTACAGTAGTTAAACCAATCCCAAGCACACAATCAATTGCAACAGGGTAATGCAAAAAGTGATTTTCTTCATCGTTCCTTATGGGAGACCCAGACCATGGGTGTATAGCTACTGCCTCCGGAGGACACACAAAGTACTACACTAAAAGTGTAGCTCCTCCCTCCGAGCATATACACTCCCCGGATGACAAATCCAACCAGTTCAATGCTTTGTGTTCAGGAGGTCACACACACACATGCATCCTCTGATTTTTGATTTTTTATTTTTGATTTCAAAGATTTGGAAGAAAAGCGGGTCCAATCTGGACTCCCGGCATGTCCCTTCTCACCCCACTGTGTCGGCGGTGCTGTTAAGGTTGATTCCAGGGCTGGAGCCCTTTGCATGCCGCGCTCCTTCACCATCCCTTGAGGCTCTGGCTTGAAGTGGGAGCCGTCTCGGTTCTCACTGCTTTGCAGGAGACCGGTCTCCATCCGCAGCCCTGTTCAGGATCCTGACGGACGGAGCGATCACCCCCCAGGGACCTGGCACCTGCGTCTCACAAGCTAAGTACTGAGACGTTATTACCACAGACGGTGGTCTTTCCAGGGGTCCCTTGTACTTTATATATTGGGGAGAGTGTGTTATTTAACTGTGTTAACATTTCTGGCCGGTTCTCCAGTTTTCACTGGAGAACCGCGCCGATGGTGCCTGCACGCTGGCCGCATGTTTAAATCTAGGCCCCGGCTTCGCCTGAGGCCTAGTTTCGATTCTCTTCCCCTGCTTGTCAGTCAGTGCAGTGGGACAGTGCGGCTCCGTCCGTTCAGCACAGGGAACGGACACTCCTCACTGAGGAAAGATTCCCTACCCTGTATGCCTCATTTGTCCTCCGTCCTGCTCTCACAGTAGGCCCCGCCCCCTCTCCTCGCTGCGGATGCCATTTTCTCAGCGTTCTCAATGTTTGCAAAGGCAGATGCTTTAACACATTGTGACAAATGGGGGCCTGGGCTGGGGGATTTGGAGGGCACAGAGATGTCCCTATGTTAAACGGTCTGGCAAGCCACAACCTCCGGTTGTGCAGCTGCTTATATACTCTGTTTGTATACTCTGCTGGGGGTCATTCTGGACAGAGCCCCCACTTCTGCAGCATGTCTCACATCAGAGCAAGGCTGCAAGGCTGTTCTTATTATGCACTGCTGTAGGCTCGTACTGCCTGTACCGAGCACATAACAGACCCCGTCCTCATAGGGGTGCCTCAGCCTGGAGGCTCATCCCCAGTGGTCCCTCCGGCTGCTCCGGCTCCGGTGGCTGAACCCCCGGCTTGGATAGAATCCCTCTCTCCAGGGGACAGCTGTCCCGAACACTGCTGAGCATGCATCAGCCCCCTCCTCAGGGCGCTTCTGCTGCTACGGCTCGCTCAGCAAAGCTCACAGAGGATTCTTCATCTGGTTTCAGACCCCGTCCTCCTAAAATGGAGACGCAGGGTCCCCTGTCCTTCCTCGTCCCGCAGCTCTGGTTCTGACTCGCAGGACAAGGAGGATGCCTTACTGGGGGCTCGGACGCTCTCCATGTACCCCATTGTTCTGTCCGAAAGTGACGCAGATGCTAATGATTTGATTACGTCCATTATATTTGTACTGGACCTCAATCCGCCTGTATCAGGGGAGCACCCCTCTCTGGCAGAAAAGCATCAGTATACCTTGACTAAGAGAAAGGAGTGTGTTCCTTATCCACTCCAGCTTTCAGGTCACTGTGACCAAGCCCAGAGCCTGTCCTGACAGACGCTTCCAAAGCGTAGTTCTGATGACCGTTTTCCGTTTCCACCAGCGGTGGTCAAGGAGTGGGCTCATTCACCAAGGGTGGACCCTCCGGTGTCTAGTTCAGCCCGGACAGTTGTATCAGTGGCTGACGGCACCTCTCTAAGGATCCCACTGTCCGCCAGGTTGTCCTTCTGGCCAAATCTATATATGAGGCGGCAGGGGCCTCGTTCTCCCCATCTTTTGCAGCAGTGCGGGCTCTCAAAGCCATCTCTGCTTCTCGGGAGGAGATGCATTCCCTCACCAGGGACTTTATGCCCGAAATGGTTGCCTTAACTTCCAGGCTTCAGTTTTTTCATCCTATGCCATGTCTGCCATGCTGGAGACTGTCACCGCACTGCGGTGGCCTCGGCTACTTCCCTCGCTGTCCGCAGGCTCCTGTGGCTTCGAGAATGGAAGGCAGATGCTTCTTACGAAGTTCCTTGCTGGGCTCCCTTTTGCTGGGACCAGTCTATTCGGTGAACAACTGGATGAAATTATTCAGGAAGCTTTTGGCAGGAAGAGTACTTCCATGTCGCAACCCAGGAAACCTGTTCAGGGCAGGAACCAGTCGAGGTTTAGTTCCTTTCGTTCCTCTAACTGGTCGTCCTCTAAGCCCTCGGCCTCGTCCACTAACTCAGCCAAGGTTCGTAAACCAACTGGCGCATGAAGCCGCGTCCTAAGTCGGCAGGAGCTGCTGCCACCAAGGCAGCCTCCTCTTGATTATCTGGCCGCGCCAGTAATGTCCTTGGTCGGTGGCAGGCTCTCCCTCTTGGGCGACGTGTGGTTTCAACACGTCTTCGATCAGTGGGTGTGGGTCACCATCTCCCACGGCTACAGAATGGAATTCTATCCAGCCCGTCAAACAGATTTTTTCTGTCAATTCCCCCCTGCTCCAAGGCCGCCGCCTTCTCACAGGCCGTGGCATTCTTGCAGGCCATAGGAGTAATTGTACCAGTTCCCGACTGGGAACGGTTCTGAGATTTCTACTCAAATCTCTTCCTAGTCCCCGAAAAGGACGGTGCTTTCCGACCTGGACCTCAAGCTTCTCAACAAGCATGTTCAGGTGCGGCAATTTTGCATGGACTCTCTGCGATCAGTCAATGACCCAAGGAGATTTCTTAGCATTCATCGACATCTGAGATGTCTATCTCCATGTGCCAATCGCAGTTTCACACCAGCGTTGGCTATGTTTTGTAATCAGAGAGGAACATTTCCAATTCATTGCTCTCCCCTTGGGGTTAGCCACGACCCCTCGTGTATTCACCAAGGTCATGGCAGCAGTGGTTGCGGTTCTGCTCCTCCAGGGGTTGGCAGTGATTCCTTACCTGGACGACCTTCTAGTCAGGGCTTCATCCAGTGCAGACTGTCAGCTGAGTGTCTCGCTCACTCTCAGCGGAGTGTCTCGCTCACTCTCAGCGGAGTGTCTCGCTCACTCTCGCCACGCTTGCAAGTCCACTCTGACCCCGACCCAGGCACTTACGTACCTACGGATGCAATTCGAGACTCTGCTGGCACTTGTGAAGCTGTCCTTAGACAAACAGCAGTCCCCTCATCTGGCGGTTCGCTCTCTGCTGAGGCTCCGCCGTCATTCCATCAGGCACCTCATGCAGGTGCTGGGTCAGATGGTGGCGTCAATGGAGGCGGTTCCCTTTGCCAGTTCCATCTGCGTCCCCTGCAGCTGGACATTCTCCGCTGTTGGGACAAGGAACCTCTTCCTTGCACAGGCTGGTGGCTCTGTCGCCACGGACCAGGAGCTCTCTTTAAGTGATGGCTTCGGCCCCTCTCTCTGTCCCAGGGACGCTCTTTTCTGGCCCCGTCCTGGATGATTCTCACCACGGGTGCCAGTATATCCGGCTGGGGAGCAGTGTTTTCTCCACCACCGAGCACAGGGCACTTGGACTCCGTCCGAATCAGCCCTCTCGATCAATGTGCTGGAAATCAGGGCTGTACTCCTAGCTCTCGTAGTTTTTCACCACCTGTCGGCGGGCAAGCACATTCGAGTCCAGTCAGACAACGCGACAGCAGTTGCCTACATCAATCCTTAAGGCGGGACTCGCAGCCGCCTAGCAATGTTGGAAGTTCAACGTATCCTTCAGTGGACGGAGGACTCCAAGTCCACCATATCCGCAGTCCACATCCCAGGCGTAGAAAACTGGGAGGCAGATTATCTCAGCCGTCAAACCGTGGACAGCGGCGAGTGGGCCCTGCATCCGGCAGTGTTCCGGTCAATTTAGCAGGCGGGGCACTCCGGAAGTGGATCTAATGGCATCCCGGCAAACAACGAGGTCCCGGTTTACGTGGCTCGCTCCCACGATCCTCAGGCCTTGGCAGCGGACGCGCTGGTTCCAGATTGGTCCCAGTTCCGTCTGGCCTACGTGTTTCCCCCTCTAGCTCTCTTGCCCAGAGTCCTGCGCAAGATCAGAATGGAGGGCCGTCGGGTCGTACTCATCGCCCCAGACTGGCCCAGGCGAGCTTGGTTCCCTGACCTGCTCCGTCTGTCCGTAGAGGTGCTGTGGCATCTCCCGGACCGGCCAGACCTTCTCTCACAAGGTCCGTTTTCCGCCAGAATTCTGCGGCTCTCAGATTGACGGCGTGGCTTTTGAGCCCTGAATCCTTACGGCTTCAGGCATTCCTTCCGAAATCATCTTCACTATGACTTAGGCTCGGAAGTCTTCCTCGGCCAGGATTTACCACAGGACTTGGCGAATTTTCCTGTCCTGGTGTTGTTCTTCCGGCCATGCTCCTTGGCCGTTTTTCCTTGCCGACCATCCTGTCCTTTCTACAGTCCGGACTGCAGCTAGGACTGTCCCTCAATTCCCTCAAGGGACAGGTCTCGGCTCTGTCAGCGTTGTTCCAGCGGCGTATCGCCCGACTGGCCCAGGTACGCACCTTCATGCAGGGCGCATCTCACATCATTCCGCCTTACTGGCGGCCTTTGGATCCCTGGGACCTTAACCTGGTCCTCACGGCCTTACAGAAACCCCCTTTGAGCCTCTTAGGGAGGCTTCGTTGTTTCGTCTTTCACAGAAAGTGGTCTTTCTGGTGGCCATAATTTCTCTCAGGAGAGTCTCTGATTTGACTGTGCTCTCTTCGGAGTCACCCTTTTTGTTTTTTTCACCAAGACAAGGTGGTTCTCCGTCCGACTCCGGGCCTTCTCCCTAAGGTGGTGTCTCCTTTCCACCTTAACCAGGACATTTCATTGTCCTCCCTTTGTTCGGCCCCTGTGCATCGCTTTGAGAAGGCGTTGCATGCTTTAGATTTGGTGCGGACGCTCCGGATCTGTGTCACGCACCGCTGTTTTTTTTTTTTTTTTTTTTTTTTTAGGCGGTGCACCTCTCTTTTTGTGCTGACCACAGGTCAGCGCAGGGGTCTCTCGGCTTCTAAACCGAGGTCGGCCATATCCGATGCCTACCAATGTTCTCAGGTGCCTCCCCCCGCCGGGGATTAAGGCGCACTCGACCAGAGCTGTCGGTGCCGCTTGAGCTACGGCTCAGCAGGTCTGTCAGGCTGCCACTTGGTCTAGTCTGCACACCCTTTCGAAGCACTACCAAGTGCATGCTCATGCTTCGGCAGATGCGAGCTTGGGCAGACGCATCCTTCGGACGGCTGTCGCCCATTTGTGAAGTTAGGTTTCGCCTACTTCTCAGTTTTCTGTTTATTTCCCACCCATGGACTGCTTTGAGACGTCCCATGGTCTGGGTCTCCCATAAGGAACGATGAAGAAAAAGAGAATTTTGTTTACTTACCGTAAATTCTTTTTCTTATAGTTCCGACATGGGAGACCCAGCACCCTCCCTGTTGCCTGTTGGCAGCTTTCTTGTTCCGTGTGTTTTCACCGGCTGTTGTTGTAGACAGAGGTTCCGGTTATTCCGGGTTTTACTCTATCTCTACTTATGGGTGGATGTCCTCCTTCAGCTTTGGCACTAAACTGGTTGGATTTGTCATCCGGGGAGTGTATATGCTCGGAGGGAGGAGCTACACTTTTAGTGTAGTACTTTGTGTGTCCTCCGGAGGCAGTAGCTATACACCCATGGTCTGGGTCTCCCATGTCGGAACTATAAGAAAAAGAATTTACGGTAAGTAAACAAAATTCTCTTTTTTATTATAATTATGCAAGCAGAAAGAGAATGCCACTACCGAAAAAGCAAAGACAAAGCCAAGCCAACGTTTCGGCCTTCACAAGGCCTTTGTCAAGGACTTGCGTGTATCAAGGAATGACGGGTATAGACGGATTAGACGTCAAATGGATGAACCACTGGTAGGGCGTTTTGCTTTCAAAGAAAAACTTGCCAGAATCAAGGAGGCATGAGAGGTGAATGGGTAGATGGAGGAAGTGCCTTACAGGGCACAGGGGCAGGGGGACAGGGTCCCAGAGGTGCAGGCAGGAGGCATGTGGCAATTGCTTGATACACGCAAGTCCTTGACAAAGGCCTTGTGAAGGCCGAAACGTTGGCTTGGCTTTGTCTTTGCTTTTTCGGTAGTGGCATTCTCTTTCTGCTTGCATAATTATAATAAAAATCACTTTTTGCATTACCCTGTTGCAATTGATTGTGTGCTTGGGATTGGTTTAACTACTTAAATCATACCAGTCAGGATTCTCCAGGCAGTCCGCAGTGTTCGTGGTTTCAGGATTCTCTTGGCAGTGTGCAGTGTTCGCGCTGTCAGGTGTATGAGTGACTGCATGTATGTGATTTGCATGCATTCATGTGCCAACTAGACTTGCAAAGTGTTACTCAATACAAGTGAATTGAGCGAGGCTGGATACGTCTAGTGGGAATGTAGACTGACGTATTCAGATTGCATGTTTGGTGTAATACGACCGGCCGCTCCTGGCACCGGAGACTCCAGAACACAGATCAGTGAACACAGATCAGTACATATGTAAAGAAATACACACATTATGGAACAAGAAACATTTACGCTGACTAATTTTTCAGTTTTAGAACACATTTTTTATGTTTCTGCCCCGTCAATGTGTTTTGTAGCCATAATCAACGCTTACAATAATAATACACAATGCTGAGGATATTACTAAAGGTCATCTGTCCTGAAGTTCACGAGAAGAATTCGTAGAAGACACATTTTGGACAGCTACATCTGTCTGTGTTTGTACAACGTGCGGGGCCGCTCTTATTTTTGATGAATATACTTATTATCTTGACACCAGATTAATAACTTGACTTTTCCCCCCCTAAAACCTCATGTCTAGTCAAGTGCGCTGATATAACACGACATGACTACTTTTCCTTACTTCTATGTAAATCGGCCGGCAGAATATTTGGAAAGTTCAGGGCAAGATTTAGAAAATAATTTTATCAAAGTTTTTTCAGCTATATTTTATAATATGCATGTTCTTCTTCATACTGATTTTTTTTTGTTTCCGTTTATGAATAGTAAAACTCCTGGAACAAAATCTGAAGAATTTAGTGAAAGTTCTACTGAGAGTGAAGATGACGAGGAGCAACCAGAGCGACGTCAGGAGGGTAACACTGATCTGCCCTCGGAGTATTGGCAGATACAGAAATTGGTCAAATTTTTAAAGGTAAGTATGGGGTATTGAAGTTGTGTCCAAGAAAGGTGATTGATTTCTGAGAATGCCCTGCAATAAACCATGTTTGTCGTGATGCACAGTGCTGTCCAGGTGTCACTCTAGGTATGGGAAAGTACTAAGCGAAAGGGAAGGGAAGACAAACCCTGTGTCTAGGGAAAGGGAAGATGGTGACCCCTGACCGAACCTCCTTCTGGTCCCTGGGGTCCCTCACCACCCTAGATAGGTTCCGCACCTGTGCGCCGAGCCGGATACCTGACCCTAGGTATCCCTAGTGATGGACCCTAAACAGGGAACGGGTGGGATGAGGTCTTTGCCAATCCCACTAAACACTGTAGACGACACAAGAAGGACACACAGGGGACGAAAATGCATGAACTACTTATCTACAGATGACACAGAAGTTCAGCAAAGTTTTCAGCTACTTTACCACAGATGTGAGCAAGCCACCTGCTTGCAACTAATGCTTGAATGAACTGAAAATATCACCAGCAACAGTCCAGGGAAAAAGGGGCTTTTAAGCACCAAGAGAATGCTGATGATCAGCAGCTGGGTGGAAGGTGAGCTCCTGCTGGGTCCAAAGGGAGAAAGATGAATCCAGCAGGAAAGCCACCTATACCAATGAATACTGACAGCAGGAACAATGGAAAGTCAGGGAGCATTCTGCACAGCCAAACACTGTGACCTTCTATGGCCAGAAACCACATGACTGTCTATCACCCGTGACACCAAGGTTGTCTCTTTTATCCATTGCGTGGATGTGATGTGAATTGCTCATGCTAAAGATCTGCAGCAAACCTCAATGCAACCCAAGTAATGGAGTTTTCCAAAACATATTTTAGGTTCTGCTGTCCTTTATTCTGGTGTGGGACGGTCATAAATAATGCTGAGGATTTTACCCTTGCAATACAAAAGATTTAAAGTGTCAAATATGCATCAACATTTTCACAAGTATTTTGCAGAATCTTACGGCAAATTTTGTTCATGACTTGCTACATATTTCTCTGCCCAATGTGATCATAGTCTTAAGGCCCCTTTACACACTGAGACTTTCTAGCGATCCCACCAGCGATCCAACCTGGCCGGGAACACTGGAAAGTCTTTACATGGTTGCTGGTCACCAGCGACCAGCCACCAGCCAGCAGCGACTCGTGTAACGATGCTGCACTTGGTAACCAGAGTAAATATCGTGTAAGCAAGCAAAGCGATATTTACCCTGGTTACCAGCGTACACCGCTTACAGGCTGCCACCGCTGGCTCCCTGTACACGTAGCTAGGGTACACATCGGGTTACTAAGGAAAGCGCTTTGCTTAGTTACCCGATATTTACCCTGGCTACGTGTGCAGGGAGCTAGCGCTGGCAGCCTGTAAGCGGCGGACGCTGGTAACCAGGGTAAATATCGGGTAACCAAGCAAAGCGCTTTGCTTAGTTACCCGATATTTACCCTGGTTACCAGTGTACGCTGCTTACACAGAGTCGGCGCTCGTTGGTCCCCGCTGTCAAACACGCCGATGTGTGCTGCACAGCAGGAAACAATGAACCAAAAAATGGTCCTGAACAACTTGTAGCGATCAGCGACCTCACAGCGGGGGCCAGGTCGCTAATGCGCGTCACACACTGCAATGTCGCTGGGGAGGTCGCTAGTACGTCACAAAACCGGTGACGTTACAGCGATATCGCTAGCGATGTTGCAGTATGTAAAGGGGCCTTTACACACCCTGTTTACAAATGCACTGTTAGGCACATGGATGGGATAAGGAGGGGTGCCCTTTTCTTAACTAGTGTTGAAATGCAATACATTTATTATATCGCCTTTTTGAGGACCTGTAACAATCATAAATTACACAGACAGCCACTTACATTCTCTTTTCCGCAATTTCAAGGCACTATTTTTTTGTTTAGTACATTATGTGGTAAAATGAGTGGGGCCATTCAAAAAGTATAACCTCTCCTGCAAATAGCAAGCCCTGATAAGGCTATGTTGATGCAAAAATAAAAATGTTGTGGCTCTTCGAAATAAAGGGAGGAAAAGAAGAAAAGCACAAAAATGGCAAATTGTTTGATCCCGGAGGATTAAAATTATTTTCCACAGCTTAAAATAGCCAGTTCTTGCCCCCCTAAACTGTAGCTGCAACAGTCCCTGATGACTTCCTATTGCTTCTCGGCAGCTGATCTCTTGCCTTGCTAGCAAATCCACCTCATCTAAGCATGTAACAGTTGCTGCCAGCGATCAGAGTTAGCCACGTGCCTGCTGTGGCCAAGTACAAGTGCTTAGATGGCACATGATCAGCTGCCTATGAGGGTACTTTCACACCATCCGGTTTTTACCGTCAGGCACAATCCGGTGTGTGCCTGATGCAACAGATCCGGTGCAGATTATGTGAAACCGGATGCACTGGATCCGTTTTTTTGACGGGTCCAGCTATCCCTCCCGCATCGGGGATATAGAAAAATAACGAGAGAGAGAGAATATTTTCTGACCAGAAAAGTATTTATACCACTTCTAGGCATGCTCAGTAGTGAAAAACCGGATCCAGCCCATGATTCCGGCGCTTGCCGCATTCCGCCGGATCCGGCGCCTATAGATTTACATTTTGCACCATGCTGCACAGTGCCGCATCCGGCGCTCTGCGTTTTTTTTGCCGTTGGAAAAAATGTTCCTCTCTGCGTACTTTCCGGCAGGCAGATTGAGAACTTTCGCCGGATCCAGCAAAAACCGGATCAAATGCAAGGCCATGTGTCACAATCCGGCGCTAAATCAAGTCTATGAGGAAAAAAACGCATCTGGCAGCAACAAACGCCGGATACGTTTTTCCCACAAAGTGCCGGATTGTGCCTGACGGCAAAAACCGGATGTGTGAAAGCAGCCTAAGTGAACGGAGACCAATGAGAACTTGAGCAATACTGGAGTGTGACTTCTTAATGAAGGGATATTTTTCACTTTATATTCTTATCACATATCCTGCCTTGTAAAAAAAAATAAAAATCAAATCTTTACAACGCCTTTAGCTCTGTTCACTCTATTGTAGAAACATGTCCTCAATGGAACAAAAAAAAATTCAATATTCATTAACTTGCAGGGACTCAACAGAATGACTGATCAAACCAAGCACAAGTGTGCGGTGCTTCCTTGGCAGGGCCAAGCAGTTCATTGCACCTTCCCACCTACTTGTTTTCCATCTACAGCTGCCACTCTCTTCCTTGATTGATAGCTTTGGCTACATAGGATCCAGAGGAGGATGTAGATATAGCATCAGTAAAATGGTATGGAGTTTTTTTCCTTGTCCTTATTAGAATGTGCACACTGCAGATTCAGACTTAAGGCAGCAAAGCCATGAAGAGAAATATATGAAAATAAGGAGTAAAGAAACACATGTGAAACAAACCAGAATGTGTGTTAAATCTCAGATTCCTCAAAGTGCACCCCTTTTGCTCTGATGACAGCTTTACACTCACAAGGCATTCTCACTGGCAGCGTCTTTAGGCTGTCATCAGGAATGCCAGGTATGCCTTGTCAAGAGTTTAATTTTGATATCACCGGCTTTCAGAAAGTGTTTCTAACCATTAGGAGTGTTTTGCTGAGGCAGTGTTGGTACACAACTGAACACAGTACTGAGCTCTATTATACAACTGTTTGAAGCAAGAATATGGCAAAAAAAACCACTCAAATAAGTAAAGAGAAATGACATGCCATCAACAAGTTTTGTGATGAAGGCCAGTCATTCTTGAAAATTGTTAGAACCTTGAACGAGTGCAGTCATGAAAACCATTAATCATTATGATAGACTGTCTCTCATGGGGACTGCTCCAAGAAAGGAAGACCAAGAATGACCTCTGCTGCAGAGGATAAGTTCATTGCATTTACTAGTTTTAGAAACCTCAAATTAACAGCACTTCAGATAACAGCTCTCATAAATGAGGCACAGACATCTAGTAGCAGGCACATCTCAATATATGCTTTTCAGAGGAGACAGTGAGAAGGAGAACTTTATGATCAAATAGCTGTAAAAAAGCCACTACAAAGGACTGTATGCAAGAAGAGACTTGTTTGGGCCAAGCAACACAAGGACTGGACATTACGTCAGTGGAAATTTGTACTGAGTTCAGATGAGTCGACATTTGAGATTTTCGGTACTAACTACCATGTATTTTTTGTGAAGCAGAAAAAATGAGCAGATGGTTTCCAAAGGTAGCATGGAAGGGAAGGTCTGATAGTGTGGGAAATTTTGTTTGTGACACTGATTTACTCAATATCGAGGCACTCTAACACAACATAGCGACCACAACAATTTGCAATGACGTCTTCCCAGCCGGACCATTAATTGTATTGCAACGGAACAATGACTCGAAACACAACTCCAGGCTGTGTAAGAGGTATGTGACCAAGGGGGAGAGGTATGGAATGCTTTGTCAGATAATTTGGCCTTCAAAATCACCTAACCTCAATTGAGATGGTTTGGGATGAGATGGACGCAGATTGAATGCATAGCGGCCACCATGTGCTCAACCCTGTTGAGCACTCCTTCAAAACTATTGCAAACCATTCCAGGGGATACCTGATGAAGCTGCTGGAGGGAATGCCAAGGGGTGTAAATCTGTCATCATAGTAAAAGAGGGCACTTTGATGAATCTATGGTTTAACATACATTCTGGTTTGTTTCACATGTATTTATTTGCTCTGTGGTTCCATACGTGTCCCTTCGTAGTTTTGCTGCCTTCAGTCTGAATCTAAAATGTGCACTTTCCAATAAAAACAAGGAAAACCACTGCATGTAAAGGAATTTCTAGACTCTTTGATGGAAAATATGTAGGTGGGACGTGCACCAAACTGTTTGGCCAGGTCAAGGGTGCACCAAGCACCTAGGCTTGGTTTGAACAGTCATTTTGCATTGACAGATTCCCTTCAACTAAGAGAATAATAGGCAGTATGCCTTCTTACAAAGTTACATTTTCTTTAAGACAGTAATAACTGACCCTATCGGGCTGATGGGAGGACAGGTAGAGAAAAGTTGTTAGAACAGAAAGAAAAGTTTTGCTGCCCCTCTTTAGTTGTGCGTTCACAATGATATATACATGCCCCAGAACCGACCTGATATTGATGAACCCCCATTGACTTTAAAGGTGTTCTGATATTAGCAAACTAGGCTATTGTTGCCTGTAAAAATACCAATGCGGTGAATGCCAATATGAACAGAGCTCCTCTGACCATAACATGGTGTTCCTCAGAAGCTCGGGACATTGACGTGTTCAGTGCACAATGATTCGGAGACGCAACATGAGACTCTGAGACGAGACGAACATTGACATAAAAAAAAAATCAATCTAAATAACTTGTAGACTCATCTGAGACAGACCGAGGAGCTTCTGGAACTAATTATTGCGGAGCTCTGTTTGCCATTTGTAATTACGTTCAATATGGAGGGAAATATCAGAAACACTTCGGCAATATTGTTTTTGGTCTGGGTGCAGGAGGCGACGCTCACACATGAAGTTATAGGAAATTAATGATTTAGATCTGGGAGGTTGAGATGAAACTTTGGGAAACTAAGAAGAACATTTCCACAGAAATATTACTGTTCGGAGATGAAGATTACCTAGAAGAGGAAGGACCGTAATAAGAAAAACTACTGATGGAGTAAACTTTTAGGTTTTCTCTCTTTCTTAAGTATCGTGCAGGATAGAAGTGATTTACTCGTCTCATTTGGAAAAAACTTTACAAAAACTGCACCGTTGTCCCCTCCAGTGGTTGTCACGTCCAAGTGTCCACCAGCACGAGTACAATGTTTCAATGTGAATCCACCTTTACTGTCACATGGAGAGTTTTGAGTTTGTGAGATGTAGCCAACCCAAGTCTGTGTTTTGAGGGAGTATCACTTTCAAAAATTTTCTCCCCAAACGATTACAGTCATGTAAAATAACATAGACAGACCCTACTTACCCTCCTTTGGTCCAGCGATAACTAATCACTGAGCTCTGTCCCCGTGAGATCCACATTGGCATGGCCGCTGGACTCCGTGATTGGCTGCAGCGGTGATGTGTGCTGTAGCCGTGACGTCACCGTTGGCGCCAAGCCACAGAGATGGACCCAGTACTAATGCTCCATATCACTCGGTTCAAATTCTCTCTCTTAATTTAAGAATGGAGTGTTATTGGTAATTTAAAGGAGTTTTTCCACGAACAAAGTTAATTTCAAATTGATTTCAATCAATACATCTTGAAATAATAATAATTTACACAATTGGATGTGTTTAAAAAAAATGTTCCTCTGCTGAGATAATCTTATACATATGCCCCTGCTATGTACTGTGTAATGGCTGTGTCTGACCGCACTGGGACACAGTCTGATCATACCACATGTCCTGGGCATGGGGGGATGCAGAAGAGTATACAGATGGCACAGCACGAGATCACAGTTGATTCTTTTTGTGAGGTAAAACATTTCGCTGCCTGTTTTTAAAGAATGTTTTACCTCAAAGAAAGAATTATTTGCGATCACATATCGTAATGTCTGTATACTCTTTTGTGTCCTCCTCTGCTCAGGAGATGTGGTATGGTCAGACCATGTCCCTGTACGGTCAGACACGGCCATTACACAGCACATATCAGGGGCACATCTATAAGATTATCTCAGCATAGGAAAACAATTTTTAAACACATCCAATTTTGGAAATTATTATCATTCAAAGACCTATTGATTAATGCTCTGTTGGTGGAACACCTTTAGGCACTTATCCCATCTGGGCAATGGCTTTTCTAACTCAGGTTGTGCTGGCAATTAGTTGATCACTGAGCATTTGGAAGCTGAAAACCCTGACAATCGCTATCAATGACATGAGGGCTACGACCGACTGCTTATTTCTCCTGTTTCTTTAGAAATATGGTTTTACAAGGTATGAATTTAAAGAGAAACTGTTTCTTAAGTTTTTGCCACTTAGTCTGAGATCACCATACTGTAGAGGCAAACACCCTCATTCCAGCGATGTGCCACTTACTGAGCTGCTTGCCGCAGTTTTGATAAAATCACAGTTTTCTCAGTAAGAGATTATCACTAAAGGACTAGTAATCCTACTGTCCTGTAGTCCTCCATATTCATGAGCTCTGTATATCTGTGCCTCCACCACTGATTGGCAGCTTTCTGCTTATGCACAGTGTACATAGAAAGCTGCACATTAGTGGTGGGTTCGGGGTTAGGCAGGGTTCAAGGAACTGATAGATTTCCAGCAGAGAAAACAGTGATTTTATTTAAAAAAAAAAATACAGCAAGAAGCTTAGTAAGTGAAACATCAGGATCTCTGCCTCTACATCAGATGGGGTAGCAAAAACCTGCTAACAGATTCCCTGTAAATGAACGATGGTTCTCATCCCTCCACAGTTGGAGCTATTCTTTGCAATTTTTCTGTGGGGTTTCTCCAGCACCGCCATCCTCTACTGACATTTGTATGGTCTTATAGGTCATACAGACGTCAGGTTTAACACTAGAAGTCCCAGAGAGGGGTCATTTGACATTTCTACCATTGGAACACTATGGAGCTCGAAATACCTGGGACTTCTTGTGCTAAAGGGTTGTCAGGTATCTGATCGGTGAGGGTTCAACCCATATCACCCCCACTGATTAGCTATTTGCAGCTCTACTGGATATAGACTGTGTACAAAGCTGGAAGATCACAGCTCTATACACTATGTAGTGGCCGTTCTTGGATCCTGCATCTCAGCTCCTATTGATGTGAATGTGATTTGAGTTGCAGTACCCAAGAACAGCCACTACACGGTATATGGCGCTGTGACGTCCCAGAGAGTCCTAGGGAAGCAGATGGGTGGGAGTGTCGGACCCTGATGTTGATGACCTATACTATATAGGTCATCCATATAGAAATTGTGGCTAGTTTTTACATCTATTTGTTTACATTTACATGCCCTTATTGATTTCTAACACAGCAAAACTCTATAAACATAGGTTTCTTGTAGTAATTCACACTGTGTATCAGGTTAGCGGTGGCCCAGTATGGCTCACGTATTCTTTCCCTCTTCAGCCGCTACTCCAGCCTTCTCATCATGGACAGTAAATACGTCAGTAAAATCCGATGATGATCAGTAAATTCTCAGTACATCAATATCTCCAAGCCAGGTGCGGGGCGCAGACACATGAATCTCCCATAGACTTACAGATAGGCGGCTGCCGGGGCCTGGAACAAAAGAGCAGAATCAGGCGTGTTTGTTAACTTCCAGTATTTTCTTTTACTGTTCTTACATTGACAGATTAATTGAAAATCAAGCTGTCCGCTTGTGTCATGTTGTGATAAGCTGCTTTAAATATCGTAGCTTCCAAAATTTCCAGAGTGAAAACATAACTTAAGCATTTGGCCCCTTTCGGAAAAATGGAAGCCAGTATACCTAACAAGTGTCATATGTAGCTGGAAAGAGATAGTGCCATACCACAGGCAATCAGGCACGCCGTATTGATGAACTGTTAGATCAGCTCGCACATGCTTTTAATTATTCGCTGAAGAATAAGTAACGCACACTTGCCCAAGCTAACAAAAAGGTTTGGCTTGCGAGATGCTGGAAAAAAAAAAGTATTCATGATATATGAAGTTAAAACTTAAGTCTGCAAAGAGCTACCCCAGAGTAGCAGCGCGGTTAGCATCGCTCACGAGCCAAAGCGTGAATGTTGCTAAAGTCCATGGAGGGAATCACGGGAGTAATGAAATAGTAAATTAATGGGAAATATCAATTCTTTTTGCTTTTTTCGAAAAAGGATAAACCTTAAAATGCGTGCTACGTAGTGATAGAGTTCACTACCCCTCCCCCACCTGCCTCCTGAATGGAATAAGTCACTCTGTAAAACTGCTAAAATCTGTCTTGATTAATAAAAGATGGACTACCAGCTCACTGAGGGATCAGATTACTGGTGCCTGTTGAGGAAGAGAGGGTGTAAAGGCCGCTTTACACTCAACGACATCGCTAACGAGATGACGTTGGGGGTCACTGAATTCGGGACGCACATCCGGCCTCATTAGCAACGTCGTTGCATGTGACACGTACGAGCGTCCGCTAACGATGCAAAATATTCACCAAATCGTTGATTGTTGACACATCGTCCATTTCCCAAATATCGTTGCTGATTTTAGACGCAGGTTGTTCGTCGTTCCTGAGGCAGCACACATCGCTACATGTGACACCCCAGGAACGACGAACAGCACCGTACTTGTGGCAACGAGGTGGGCATGACTTTCATGCAGCTGCTCTCCGCCCCTCCGCTTCCATTGGACGCCTGCCGTGTGATGTCGCTGTGACGCCGCACGAACCGCCCCCTTAGAAAAGAGGCTGTTTGCCACCCACAGCGACGTCGCTAGGAGTCTGTGACGCTAAGTATGTCGATTTGCCCGTGACGCACAAACGACGGAGCCGGGTGCGAACTGTAGCGACATCGCAACATGTAAAGCCCCCTTAAGAGGATGGAGGCAGAGAGAGACACAAAGACAGTGCTGTTGTTTTCTAGTAAGTGTTTTATCTTAAAGAGTTTGTCCATTTCTAGGACAACCCCTTCTGTTTCCACCAGCTATAATAAAGACCCTGTGTTCACTTCTTATTCTGGCGGCATTCCAATTCCGGGCCCACATAGCATTGTCACATCACACGAGCCACGCGTCCAATCTCCGCCGGCTTCTCTCTCTTTGGACCAAATAAGCAATCAACAGGAAGTGAGTGGCAGCCGCAGTGTTACTTCCTGTTGATTAACTCATTTGGTCCGAAGGTGGCGAGAGAAAAGCTGGTGGTGATTGAACGCAAGGCTCGCGTGATGTCACAACTTCACGTGAACCCCAGGAACGCGAGCCCTGGCACATCTGGAACAGCACCAGAACAGGACAACAGGAGGTGAGTGCAGGGTCTTTTATTTTAACTGAGGGAAACAATTGGAATTAGAAGGGTTTGTCATAGTAGTGGACAATACCTTTAAAGGAGTTATACACTACTTGGAGAACCCCTTCTCAATCCGTCTGTTTCTGCCTTTTAAAATAACAACACTTATACTCACCTCCGGTGTCGACACTTGCTCTCGTAACGATTGTGTAACCACCTGACATCCCACGAGTTCTGCGGCCAATCAGCATCCACTTTACTCTCCCCACCTTCAGACAAATCCGGAGGAAGGGAGGGAGCAGCAGCACTCATTCCTCCGGATGCAAGTGATTTGTCTGAAGGTGGGGAGGATAAAGTCTGCCATTAAGAAAAGTAGTAATACCCGCCGTACCCACTTTCATTTAAATGCTTCCAAGACCCCCTCCAGTTGATATACTTATTGCTATGTCTGTCAATCACTGACTATACAGTATCTATGTCTGCTATGTTGGTCATCGCTGCACCCAATAATTGGCTGCAGTGGTCACATGCTCATAGAGGCAATGCAAAAAGTACAAAAGATCAAGAGGAATTTCAGGATTCAGTAACAGTTGATACGGGATCAGCAGGGATTGGAAAAATATAAGTTCTTTTTTTTATTTTCCACAATTCTAAGTGCTTTTTTTATTTTTTTTTTATTTTTTTTCAATTTAGGGTATGTTCTTACAGCATTCTTCCATAAAGATTTTGAGCGGGACTAGTCCGAAAGCCACATCAAACGTCTTCAAATAAACTTATAATACTTTTCCTATTGATTTCAATGGAAAATCCACTTTGCTCTTTACACCATTTTCTTTTATAATTTAGTTTCCACCTAGTGAAACCCCCCCCATAACTCAAAACACTAGAACACAAAACGCTTAAAAAATGTATGCAAAATGCGTAAAAAAAAATCACTTCTAGAAAAATAGATACTAAAAACAAAAATAAAAAAGCAGCTTTTCCTGAATAGGATTCTTCTTGAAAAAACCTTGCTGGATCTTTCCGCCCCCCCCTACTCTCCCCAAAAGAACCCCTCTGTGTGAACATATTCACATGGCTACTATTTTAGGCTGCGTGCCCACGATCGGGGTTCATAGCGTTTTGGATTCAGTGTGTTTTCGCTGCATCCAAAACGCTGCGCTCTACAGTACTATTAGGCTATGTGCGCACACAGCGTGTTTTTGACGATGCGTTTTTGGCCCCAAAAAACGCACTCATGGTAAAAAAGCAGCGGAAAAAATGTATGCGTTTCGGAACGTTTTTGGCTGCGTTTTGCGGCGTTTTTGATCACTGCATTTTGCCACCTTTTTCCAATGCATTGCATGGGGGAAAAACACAGTAAAACGCAGGAAAGAATTAACATGTCCTTTTTTTTTTTTTAACTCAAAAACACAGCTAAAAAAAAAAAGTTGTGTGCGGACAACAAAAATGAAAACTCATAGACTTTGCTGGGGAAGCAAAGTCGTGCAGTTCTGAGCCCAAAAACGCACCTGAATAACGCGCAAAAACACAGCGAAAAATGCCTAGTGTGCACATAGCCTTGCAGTGGATGGGATTTCTAGAAATCTCTTGCCCACTGTGCTTGTTTTTCTCACAGCGAAAACTGACCTGTGGTGCGGCTTTCCAAGCCTCAGCATGTCAATTCTTTGCTGTGGAGATGCGAGTATTCTCCGCAGGGAAAACACAGCGAGAGTCCAAAACTGCCCAAGCGTGGATCATGGCCACGAGCAGTTACAGTCTTCTGCGGAGACTCCCGAACTCGCAGGTCAGGATCCCCAGTGGGTCCTGATCGTGTGCACATACCCTTAGATGCCATTGCAGCCACTGAATTTTCCCAGTTAGAGCCTTTTTGTTTTTACATTTCGGTGGTGGTTTCCTGAAGTGGTTTTGCCACCATTCTTGCAGTGGTTCCGCCATTAGGCTATGTGCCCACGGGAGATTAAACCTGCAGATTTATCTGCGGAAAATCCGCATATTTTCTGGATTCTCCAGATAAATCCGCAGGTTTCAGCATGTACAGACACTCCCCATGTTATCCTATGGGACATGGGGAGTGCTGTGTCCATGCTGCTGATACGTGCGGCTGTGGAACATGCTGCGGATGACCTGCAGCCACACGTAATTGCATGTCAATTCTTTCTGCGGAATTACCTGCGGAAATCCCGGCTCTCCACTATGGAGATAGGCCGGGACTTCCGCAGGTAAGCCGCATGAATCTCCGCATGTTTTCCGCAGTTATTTCGCTGTACTACCGCAGCTAAAAATAGCTGCGGATTCCGGCAAGTAGCTGCCGGAAACCTGCGGATATATCCGCAGGTACAAACTCCCGTGGGCACATAGCCTAAGGGGTACTTTGCACCCTGCGATATTGTCTGGGTCAAATCGAAAGTGATGCACATCCGGCGCTGGTAACGACGTCGCAACGTGTAAAGCCTAGATGCGCCGATAAACAATCGCAAAAGCGTCGTAAATATGTGATCTGTGTAGTGTCGGTCATTTCCATAATGTCGCACCAATGGGAGATACGATGTTGTTCCTCGTTCCTGCGGCAGCACACATCGCTGTGTGTGAAGCCGCAGGAGCGAGAAACATCTCCTTACCTGCCTCCACCGGCTATGCGGAAGGAGGAGGTGGGCGGGATGTTTACGTCCCGCTCATCTCCGCCCCTCCGCTTCTATTGGCCGCCTGCCATGTGACGTCGCTGTGACGCCACACAACCCGCCCCCTTAGGAAGGAGGCGGGTCGCCGGCCCGAGCGACGTCGCAGGGCAGGTAAGTCCGTGTGAATCTGCCGTAGCGATAATGTTCGCTACGGCAGCTATCACAAGATATCGCATGTGAGACGGGGGCGGGGACTATCGCGCTCGGCATCGCAGCATCGGCTAACGATGTCACAGCGTGCAAAGTACCCCTTAGAGTCTGGCGCTCTGTACTCTAGGTGGCGGCTTCAGAATTACAAAAATGTTTTGCTTCTTTTAACCTCTCCAGGGTTTCTGAACCCTGAAACGGTTAACAGAAGGGATATAAGATGTAAAATGTGCGCATGCTGTGCAATATGTCCTGTCTTTTGTTGTGCTTAATCAGAGGGATTCTTGGTGGGATCCCCCTGAAAAAGACATTGTGTGCAGTACCCCAGAGGGTTGGAGAGACCCTTTGTATAGCAAATGAAAAAAAAAATTAATTTGACAGAAGAAGACAATTGAAGGACTTATTTTTAGTGGATAAAAGCTTTTCGATGTTCTATGTATCTATCTTTTTAAGAAGCAGCAGAAAATACTTTATTGCTTGCGGTATTTCACAGCATACATATGCCATGGCAGCGGTCCATGTTCTTTACCAAGATACCACGACCCACAAAATTTCTACTGAATATAAACCTGATTCCATGATCCCGTTCCAAAATCGTATGTCCCAAAGATCGTGTTTCAAAGTATTTAATAGCATCAACATGCTGGTTTTGTGTGAAGGGAACTGACAGCAGAAGGGTTTCCATGTTGAGTAATATGTGCGCCCCGCCACTGGAAACCTCTAGTATTAGAGCCGTCGCTGTAGACCTCGTGTTCTCGAACACATGAAACTATTTTATTGTGGTCTGCTCGAATATCGAATATTAAGCTGTGCAAGCAATTTGCAACAAAGGAAAAACGGAATTAGCCTTTTATATTTGTAATTCAGATATTAAAACGTGGTACAAATAAGGGCTTTGTTGGGAACGGATTGTGAGTTTTTTTCATTTTTAATCCTATGTGACAGACACTAGTGTTTAATAGATAGAAACAGAACCAAACATCTAACCGCAGCTGAGAACAGTTTTCCTCCGCTATAAAAGACTTATTGGACCCTGCGCAGTATAAATACAGGATGGCCGCCTGGTTTACATCTTTTGTGGTGTTCGGAGCGCAAATACCCATTCAAAGTTACATTTTTCCATGATGCTTTTCTTGATTGTTTTGTTCACCCGACCCCCCTCATAGGAAATCTGAACCATGCATTCACTCTTAGGTTTGTCAACACGTCGTCCAATGTCCGCCTTGCCGTAATAACTAAATCGCCGTAGGAGCTAAGAACAGCATTAGAAAACAAGATCGCTTCCATAAACTATGGACCCCTGCCCAAACAATATTTTGGTTCTAATGCCTTAATGAAGAGTTAATGACAGCATTTTGGCCTTGAGGTTGGCTGCTGTTTTCAAGGGTTTCATTCAGTTTTGGATAAGAAATCAGCCCAGCCTTACAAGTGCATAGGAGAAAACTATCGGAGCGGGATTTCCAAAGGTTTCACAAATTATTATTTTATTATTTTTTTTTTTGTTTTATAATATCGTGCCAGCATAATTCTTAACTTTTTCCAGTTGCCAGCGCTGGTTAAAAGTTCGCTCTGATGTCACTGCTTTTATAATAAATTAGGATTGTCGTATAAAGTAGCTACTTGTTGATCTAATGAAAGCAGCATGATGTTGTAATTAATGGATTAGTTTTAATAGATTTATTTATTTGCCAGAAGTAAAATTGTCAATCAGATAACGGCATAAAAAAAATAATGGCCTTATTGGGTCCAGAAAATGTAATTGTAAAACAGACTTGTTCCATGAGCATATCCATGGTTCATCTGTTCTTTCCTATCAGATGCATATTAGCTCCGTATTACATTAGTTTCTACAGCTTTGACATGTGTGTGCCGTCCAGGTGACATGTACCACAATTAAATGCATTCAAGAAATTACTGATTTTTGTGTGTTCAAGATGTGCAAAGATAATAGCTAGATAATAGAAATAGATGGCGTGAGAGATAGAAGAAAGATGGATACAGAGATAGATAGATAGATGTAGAGAAAGATAGAAGATAGATAGATAGGAGATACATAGAGGGAGATAGACATTAGTTAGTTAGATAGACAGATAGATAGAAGATGAGAGAGAAGATGGATAGATAGATAGATAGATAGATAGGGGGAGAGAGAGGTGGATAAAAAGAGAGATAAAAGAGATAGATGGATTGAGATAGATAGCTGGCGAGAGAGATAGAAGATATAGATAGATCTATAGAAGATACATAGATGTAAGAGAGAGATGATAAATGGCTAGTAGCTAGATAGATTGTTCAAATATTAACCAATAAATAGTTACATTTAAAAAAAATTACATGGGGTACCCCCATTTTTTATAACCAGTATAGGTAAAGCAGACAGCTGGGGGCTGATATTATCAGACTGGGAAGGACCATGGTTAATGAGCCCTTCCCAGCCTAAAAATAGCAGCACTCAGCCACCCCAAAAATGGAGCTTTACAAGATGCTCCAATTCTAGTGCTTCACCTCTGTTCTTTACGTAGCCCTAGTGTGGTGCCAATTGAGGGAATGGTAGGACTGCTGTAGTTCAGGGAATCCACTGAAGTCTATCGAATCCATCGTAGTGCACAAATGAAAGCCTGAAAAACAAACAAACATACAAACAGAGAAATAAAACAAGACACCCTCATTCACCAGTTTATTAAAGTGATTTAAAAAAAAAAAATACACTCAGATTTGACGTAGTACAGCAATTCCATTAAACAAATTCCATGGAACATCGTGCTGACACTCCATAGACATTGTTTCCAGGCACTCTCGGGTCACTCTGTAGTGCTCGAGACCCGGCACCTCTGAAAAGCTGTGACCTCAGTAACATTACTGGTCATCAGAGTCGTAAAGTCATGAACAGTGCTGCGTGACCCAGAATCTCCGTTGAGCGGTAATGTTACTGATGTCACCACTCTTCAGCGGCACTGGGTCTCGAGCAGCGCAGCATGACCTTGAAGGACCTGTTAGAAAAGGATATGGAGTTTCAGACTATGCTCCATAGACTGTCAGAATCGCTGGACTATGTCGGATCTGCTTGGTAATGTGTTATTCTTTTTTTTTTTTTTTAATAAAGTGGTGAACGAGGTAAGTGTTGTTTTTTCAGGTTTCCATTTGTGGACTACGGCGAATTCAGTGGACTACAGCGGAAACACTGGACTATGGCGAACCTGCTTGGTTTATTTTGTAATAAAGTAGGGAACAAGGAAATGTTTTGGGGAATGTTTACTTTAGATTTAGATTTTGTATGTATGTTTTTTTTTTATTTATATTGTTGATATTGTTGTTTATTTTTGTTGATATTGTTTTCTTTTTATTTATTAATGGGCTAGAAATGAGGGGTCTGTGAGGCACCTCTCTATTACTAACACCAGGGCTTGATGCCAGCTGTGTTTTTGGAGATTTCACAGTTGACATCAACCCCAACTACCATTAACCTGATTACCACCGCACCAGGGCAATGGGAAGAACTGACATCAAGCGCCTGAATTGGAGCATCTCATGATCCTCCATTTCTCAGGAGGTTGCGGACTGGTATTTTTAGGCTGGGAAGAGATCAATAACCATGGACCTTCCCAGCCTGATTATTCCAGACCCCAGCTGTCTGCTGTACTTTTGCTCGTTATCAAAAATGGGTGGACCTCAAATCATTTTTCCCCCCATTTAATTATTTATTTGGTTAAATAGAAAGCTGTTTACTCTATCCATTATCTATCCATTTATCTATCATCAATTTATTTCTTATCTATTTGTCTATCATCATTCTATCTCTTATCTATTTATCTACCTGTCTATTTATCTATCTCTGCACATTTTTAACACATAAAAGCCATTCATTTCATTGTCATGCGTTTTTTTTCTGGTACATGTCACACGGATGGCACACAAATACCACATGGATGACACGCGGATGGACGGAACGTGCCACCCAAGTGATTTTTTGTTCGCATGTAGGAAGGTGGCCTAAGATAGATTTTAGATTTATTTAAAAAAAAAAAAAAAAAAGACAGACTAAAATATATCAGGTGGTGCTCCTCAATAGTATTTGTTTCCATCCAGCATTCTATCACTATGCAATTAGGCAAATCTTGTGTCTCCATTGCATAAATTAGTGAGATGGCGGGAAGTTCCACCCTGGAAATATGATTAACAATAGATCTGACCTGTGGATCTTCTGTAATTCCTGCAATCTGCTTTAGTCCACCCCGTTATATCTGTAAACTGGAAATTCTGCACAGTTAAGAAGATAAATACACTTAATGAAAATGGCTATCAGAAAGGTATTCTTCATCTACCAGGTCTCAGAATTACACCATAACCTCCTGACTTTCCATTTTCTAAAACTCAAAATTACTTAAATACTTTAAATGTTCCAGTAATTTGTTGTCCAGACAAAGAACGATCAACTTTCCCTTTCCAATTATCTCTTGAGGATCTATTAGCCGGCGTATCTCCAGATGGCGCGTTACTCTACTTTTCCTATGTTACACTCTACGACCTGCCATTCAGTATCTTACTGTAATAATTAGACTTTTTATAACACTGTATAATATATATTTTACTTTTATACTATATATCTCATTTAACTAATTTAATTACTTTACTTGTCTCTCTAACTGTGTGCCCGAAATAAATGAGACTGTGGTCCAGGTATTTAGGAAGTGGGTTAATTTTTGCATGGGGCATAACATGTTCACTGCTACAGTATATCACAAAAGTTAGTACACCCCTCACATTTTTGTAAATATTTTTTTATATATTTTCATGGGACAACACTGAAGATCTGACCCTGTGATACAATGTACAGTGTCAGTGTGCAGCTTGTATAACAGGGTACATTTGGTGTCCTCTAAATAACTCAACACACAGGCATTATTGTCAAAACCGATGGCCACAAAAGTGAGTACACACCAAAGTGAAAATGGACAATTGTGCCCAAAGTGTCAATATTTTGTGTACCACCATAATTTTCAAGCACTGCCTTATTTTATTTTGGGCATGGAGTTCACTAGAGCTTCACAGGAGCCACTGGATCCTTTTCTATCCTCCATGACGACATCACGGAGCTGGCGGATGTTAGAGACCTTGATAAATTCTAACCTTCCTAACATCCTAACAAAATAAAAGGACTTTTGAAAAATGATGCAGAAGTAAAGTAGACATATGGGATATGTTATTTATTAATTAGTGTGTGTGGTATTACTATATAGTTTAAGAATATAAGCATTCAAGGATGAATATGGCAAATTTTTCTAAATTTTACTACAATTTTTATAAAAAAAGCAAAACATATCAACTCATATTTACTGATAACATAAAGTACAATGTGTCATGAAAAGAAACAATCTAGAGTCATTTGGATTGGAAGAAGCATTCCAGAGTCATAACCACAGAAAATGACACATCAGATTTGAAAAACGGGGTTTGGTCACTAAATGGGGTTCTCCAAAAATATAATATAATGGCCCCCGTCATGTAATACTAATAGCAGCACATCCTAGTCACATGTCAGGAAAGGCTGAAGTCTGAAGAAACACACATTCCTAGATCTGTGTCTCAACTGACATAAAAGCTGTATCGTAAGTAAAGATGAGCGAACCTGAAATTCGAGCTTCGGGTTCGGAAGCCGACTTCCAAAAAAAACAAGTTCGGGTTTGAAGTTTGTGTGAGTTACAAGTGCAAACCACTCAAGCGAGCAGCGCTGTGCTTGGATATGAGTGATGCTCAGCCTTGTGCAAGCCGTGTGCAGTGTTTGAACGGATCGCACTGGGGGTAAAATCAGTGTGATCTGATGATCTAATGTAATGTGTGCGCACACACACACACACACACACACAAAGATTTGAAAAACCCTACTCTCCCCGGATGTGTTCTGCTTATGGCTGGCTGCATGTGGGCGGAGAAATGAACTACCCAACTTCTGACTTCCATTGAGTCTTGGATCAAGTCACGGTCACAAACTGAACCTTATCTAAGGTTTGACTATGCTCTGTGAACCGAACTTCCAAAGGTTCGCTTATCTCTAATTGTAAGCACGGATACCAGATGAAATAAATCTTCTGATATGCTGACAGAGCGTGGTATACCTGGTACACCAGGGCACAGTCGAACCTTATCTAAAGTTCGACTGTGCCCTGCGAACCAAACTTTCAAAGGTTCGCTCATCTCTAATTGTAAGTACAGATACCAGTGAACTGCTTGAGAAGGGGTATGACAGGAGATTAAATAAATCTTCTTAAATGCTGACCGAGCATGAAATATTTTATTCTCCAGACTCCTTATACTGTGCGCAGTCAGCTTAGAAGATTCATTTCTTCTCCTGTCACAGCCCTTCTCAACAGTATATGTGCTTATGGTATACCTGGTATACCAGGGCACAGTCGAATCTTATCTAAGGTTCGACTGTGCCTTGCGAAACAAACTTCCAAAGGTTCACTCATCTCTGCGCAGTCGGCCAAGAAGATTAATTTCTCCGGTCACAGCCCTTCTCCACCTTCTCAACAGTATGTGTGCTTATGGTACAGTTTCTCTGTCAGTTGACACTCGGGTCTCTGGAGCTGTGTTTCTTCAGACTGCCACTAAACCTGACATGCAACTAGAATTATTGAAGAAACTCAAGGTCAATATTGGTTTCTTCAATAAGGGTTGATTTCACCATTGGGTAATTTTGTGGTGATAGCTTCCCTTTTTGGCAGATAATGGGGTGAAAGACTTGACAGAATTGAGACCTTCTGTTTTTATCATCCTCACCTGAGTTTTTGTTTTTCAAATATGGAGAACCTTGTTATTCTCTATATTTCTACATTTCCTTTTGTTTAGCACTTGACGTGTCCTTGTTTAATTCTGACATACTTCTCAGCTGGAGACATGTGTCCTGCCATAAAGCTTTATGTTTTTACTTTTACCTTAGTAACCTGAACTTCGGCATATATCCCCAACAAACGTGAAATAAACCTCCTGTACACATGTAATTGAATTTGCTGAATGAGCTCATGACACGCTGCGGGCACAGCATGTTCTGTTTAGGTAGGCTCGCGCAGTTTAGACTTCCCCACAAATGTTTTCATGACTCAAATTGTTTGTTATTCGGAGACGGGGCATATTTCAGACCTAAATGCCATCCCAAACACAGCCCTGTGAAACAACAGTCTTCCTCTTTCTCTTACCTCATAAATCTTTTCTGGCCACATGACCATGGCCCGTGTCCAAGCCTCAGCAAGTAGGTTGCTCTCTAAGGTCCCATAACATAAACTGTGTATGAACGTAACACTATAAATGTTTTAATATAATAACACTCAAGCATGTAATCTCCTTTGCGTTAGGCCTCATTAGTAGCACTGATACTAACGGTGATTAAACAAATGTTTCTCCAAGATCCATAGCTTAGCTCATGCCATTTATGCATAAAAATAACAAAAAATTACTGACACGTTGGAAGTTTTAATGATTTGACCAAAAAAAGCAAGAACTCACAAGCACATCGCTACTACCTGCCCATTAATAAGTCTGATTTATGTCTCATAATCACTATAATAAGCAGCATATTCATCATATAGTTAAGTTTTTAATTTTTTTTGCAAAGGATTGTTAAAAATCCACATTTCACTTTTAGAATCGCTACTTCCAATAGGTGGCGCTGCGCTAGAGTTTGTCTCCATTCCTGCAAAGATAATTTTAATATTTCCCAGAGGGGCGTGGCAGCTATAAGTTCGCTTACTGGCAGCCAGACTGGCTTGCAAAGTCTCCTTAAGGAGAATAGTGTTCCCCCGTGGTCCCCACAAAGCTTCTCATGAGCCAGATCAGACACCCCATACTTTGCACTGACGAGGGGCAAGCACCCCGAAACACCGTGTCTGCAAATTGGGATTCTGATCTGGCATATATATCCTAAGGGCGGCTTTGCACACTACGATATCGCAGGTGCGATGTCGGTGGGGTCAAATTGAAAGTGACGCACATCCGGCATCGCATGCGATATCGTAGTGTGTAAAGCCTTGATGATACGATTAACGAACGCAAAAAGGAAAGGGTACCTCTTACACCTTAGCTACGTTTTCTGCATGTGTAATCTGTACTTTTTTACAGTACCAGCAAAATGAATGAGTTTAAAGGGACTCTGTTAGCAGATTTCTGAAATGTAGCATGAAGACAGCATGCTGAAAGTGTTAAAACACAGCCATCAGCCCTGCATCTGTTAACTCAGTCTTTTTTTTGTTTACCTACTATATTAGCTTAAGCCTCTTATCTTTATCATTAGTGGGTCTCAGCAGCCTGAGTTATAGTCCGACTCCGCCCCCTCTGTGATTAGCAGCTTCTGTTTATGGAAATGTACACCGTTTGAATTTTGAAGGGCAAAATTCTCTGGAATAAATAGCGGACGCCATTTCATGTTTTCATGAAAGCCTGGGGTGGGCAGGGGAAGCTCCCAGAGCTCTGCTCCATGCAAAATCTAAAATCTAAAATGTTTCTCTGTGTCAGAATGACTGAAGCCATTAAGCTAAGTGATGCATCATTGAACTCAGGACATCTTTGCCTACATTATGCTGCTCTCAGATGAGGTAGCAAAAACCTGCTGAAAGATTCTCTTTAACTAGGGTTGAGCACAAAATATTCGCTGAGCTATGGTTGATGTTGGCAGTGTGTGACCACCAGACCAGGGCCCTGCAAACCTTCTGCAGGCTGTCATCTTCGGCATCTCTAGTGATCTATAACCCCGGCATAATGTTATCATTGCAACTCAACACATGCATGATGTTGCACCCGGCCTATCAGAGGAGGCTTCGGGGATGCTGACAGGTAAGAGTAAGGTTCCCAGTGCTCCAGTTCATCAGCCACAGTGTCCCGATGTGGCTGGTGGATCAGGATCATTTTTCTCAATTTTGCATGTCCGCAGCATGTCAGTATCTGTTGCTGTTTTATTTTTTGAGTGGGGGAAGGGGGGGCAGACATTACCCATTCATTTTAAAGGAGACCCTGAAATTTATAGGTTAAATCACTGGCCTGTCATTATTATGTTGTGGGGTTTTAGAGCATTTCTGGAAAAAAATCAACTTCAAGAATAAGGCCAGAAAAAAATGCACAAATTTTGATGTGGAAACGCTGCTGATTTCAGTTTAGAAATCTGCATGAGAAAATGTGCACAAAACGTGACATGAACCTACTCTGTCAGCTATATTCACAAATTGCAAATTTCTTGCAAATAACCAGTGTATCTATGGCAAAATCTGCACGTGTAAAACTTGAATTTTGCTGTGAGTTTTGTTGCGCTTTTGGTGCAGATTTCATCCTTTCTATTGCAAAAGATATACGGTAATCCACTGAATCTGATCCTGTGCCACAATTTGTTTTAATATTTATCTGGTAAATCAGTGTTACTCATGATAATGAGCAACTTTGTAATTTATCTTATTAGAGGAATCTTCTTCTTTTTTTTTTCTCCTCCTAAACTAACAATTAATTTTCATACAGATGTTTACATTACTGAGACAGGAGATGACATTTGGTGCTCATAAAGTTCTATGGAGAACAATCTGTCATTTCAGTAGACCTTGCAGCAGAATGTCTGTCTTCCTTTAGCTACTCCCTCCTGCATAGAATTTTAAAAGTACTAACTGCAATGCAAAAGTAATGCAAAAATCTGTCTTTATTAAATACAAATTTTACCCCTGAACTGACAATGAAAGATCGGTCCAGGAGGAGAAAGACGCAAATTTCTCTGATAAAATATATTACAAAGTTTCATATTTCTACGTGTGCTATTGATTTGTGGAATAAAAATGAAAATGACTGTTGCTTTTTTAGGCAATGTGCACACGTTGCAGATTTGGTTGCGGATAATGTTACAACCAAATCTGCGTGTTCTGGCTGGAAAAACGCTGCTGCAAAAGCATGCGTTTTTGCCTCGATTTCCAGCTTGTTTTTAATGCATTTTTATGTGGTTTGTTTCATTGCTTTGAATGATGAAAATGCAGTAAAAAACACAGACAGAATTCACGTGCTGCAGATTTTTTCTGCAACAAAATCTGCAAAGAAAAAATCCTGAACATGTGCACAGCACTTCAGAATTCTCATAGACTTTGCTGGGATCAGGATATCCTTGCAGATTTGTGAAACTGCAAGAATAAAATATGGCAAAAAAGCACCTTGTGCACATGGCCTTCAGCACAGAATTGCAGAAAAATGCATTTTTTTTCTACGCTGGAAAAACTGCAGTGTCTGAATGTATCTGTGCAGATTTTGACCATGTTATTTATTTTTAGGATGCATCAAAGTTACTGTACGCTGTTACAGATGGAACTTTCTGAAAGTTTGTAGACTGTCAATTTGATTCTGCACTTTTATGAAAGTGAAAATCAGTTTGATAACTGTCCAAAAATACATTTCTCTAAAATATTTCCTCTTACAGAATTATTCAGATTTTTCAGAAAATACATTGAGGTGGATAAAGTATTTTACTGCATTTTTGTTCCATTTCCATACATCACTTTCACACCAACGTTTTGCATCCAAAGATTGGCATTGGAGAATGCAACATAAAAGTGATTACCGACTATAAAGATAGTTCTTTTATATTTAACCGGTATTCTTTTTTTTTGTTTTAAGAAACAGTGCCACGCTTTCTCATCGCTGTGTTTGGTATTGCATCCAATGAGTCAGATGACTATAGCTGGACTGCAATACCCCATACCACTATATGAAAGAGGGGACAGTTTACAGAAAATAAATCAATACCCTTTTGTACTAACCAAAGATAACTTTTAATGCTTAAAGGGAACCTGTCACCTAGAATATGCATTCTGACCTATCAGCAGACACATGTGTGCCCTAATTACACCTCCCTACCCATCCCTGTGCTGTAAAATTGTATAATATGAAAGTAATAAAAAAACGTTTTATTACCTTCATATTTCGTATGTAAATAGCAGGGAATGTGGTCACAGGGGCGGCACCTTGCCCTATGGACATCTCCATACTTTCCGTGGTATCACGCCCCTGTGGGCGTGATACCATGGAGCTACGTCCTCGTCGCTCATTCTATCCTGCGCACATTGCAGCAGGCTTCTTTTCCGGGTGTTCAATCGCTGGCTTCAGACTCGCACTGCGCATGCGCAGTGCGCGTCTGAAACTGACAATCAGAACCCGGAAGAGAAGCCTGCCGCAATGCTCGCAGGATAGAATGAGCGACGAGGACGTAGCTCCATGGTATCATGCTGACAGGGGCGTGATACCACGGAAAGTATGGAGACGTCCATAGGGCAAGGCGTCGCCCCTATGACCACATTCCTCGCTATGTGTCCACGGTAGAATGTTGCTGCAGATTTTTCTGCATCAAAATCCGCGGCTTTCCCGCAAAATCCGCACCTTTTCAAAGGTGCGGATTTGCCGCGGATTTACCACGGAATTGCCGCGGATTTTGGTGCGGATTTTTTTTCCCAAATTCTAAAGCCAAAATCCGCAACAATAATTGACATGTTGCAGATTTTTCCGGATTAAAATCCGCACCAAATCCGCCGCGGAAAAATCCGCAGCATGGGCACAGCATTTCCAAAAAGCCATAGAAATGGCTGGGAAGTGCCGCTGCTGCAGATTTTCGGGAAATCCGCGGCTTTTCCACGAGAAATCCGCGGCAAAATCCGCTCATTTTCCGCAGCGTGGACACATAGCCTAACATACGAAATATGAAGGTAATAAAACTTTTTTTATTACTTTCATATTATACAATTTTACAGCACAGGGATGGGTAGGGAGGTCTAATTAGGGCACACATGTGTCTGCTGATAGGTCAGAACGCATATTCTAGGTGACAGGTTCCCTTTAAAGAAGTTGGCCAGTTACCAAAACTCATTTTTTTTTCTCTTAAATCTTGCTACTATGGGCCTCTCCACACATCTATTATTTTATTTCAGCAATATTACCTTTTATCGTGCTCTAGCAGCACATCCTCATTTCTGGCTCCAGCTCTGATGGGGTTAATCTCTCTCCTGACTTCTTGGGTTCAGTTCCTATAACTCCCATAATCCTTTGCAGTGGCACCCTGAACGCTGCTCATCCTCCCACCCCTACCACCGTGCGATAACATACTCACCCGACATGACTCCTCTCTTCTTGCTCCTGGTGCCGGCCGCACAGCTGCAGGATGGTAAGTAAATCCTCCTTCCTTCTGATCACCACCCACAGCCCTGTCACTAAGGATCAGAGGCAGCTGCTGATGTAACGTCAACTTTCAGAGTCCGGACATTGACGTGACATCAGCGGATGCCAGAGGTCACAGCACCCGGGGCCATGTGATTGGCACTGAGCGAGGAGGATAGCGCTGCTCAGTGCAAGAACTAGAAAGAAAAGGCAATTAAGAAAACACCTGAAATAGGAAGTTACACTGATAGAGAAAAAAAAAATGGGTGAACCTCTTTAAAAGGAATATAAACTTCATTTTTTTGTCATAATGGTTTGGTATTGCATAAAAGACAAAAAAAGGGGGGGGTACTGCTCATCTGATCCTTAGAGCCCCCCCCCCCACCCCTCCCTGCTTCCTGGGCCCCTATTTGGACACTACTTCCTGTCTCCACAAAAAAATGACAGCTCAGCCAATCACTGGTCTCTGCTTTGTCCGAGCTCATGCTGTGATTGGCTGCCCTGATCGCGCCTCTGTATTTCGGACATCCTTTTTATTAGTGCACCTCTATGCACGTATCTGCAGAGTGGTTTCATTTTTTTTTTTATACATTTTCAGAATAGTTGCTTGAAGTATAATCCAGTGTCAATTCTTCATTCAAATTGTGAAGTAACCGGCCGTATTCTGAGCTTCCTGGAGGCCTTTTTGTAGCTGTACTGGCAGAACAAGTCATAAGCATTACATATTTAGTCTCAATAGTAATTGATCTTCATTAAACCAAATGAGTTTAGCAGTTGAACTCCCAATGTTACAATTGTTGGGGTCAAAAAGAACAGTTTTAATGTAGAAAAACCTCCGGAGCATTTACGCTCAGCGTCGTGCAAATAACCTGTCTGATTGGGTTTAGGTCAGAAGCCTCTGTGACAGCGCACCTTTAAGGAGCAGAGTAATTTACTTTACCGTTTGAGACAGCCTGAGGTCACCTAGAGTTTACGCACAAGAAGAATCGTGCAGAAGCAGTAGAGAGTTTGATTTGTCTTTTATATTTTTTTAATATACTTGTTTTCCTGATTGCTGTATCTAGATGGATTCGTCATAGTATACGAAAGATGCTCAGAAATTGGTTAATGACAGCATTACCCAGCTGGGATAGCGTTGTGTAACACTTTAGTTCTCTGGGATTAATATTTTCATTTGATTTTTATTATTGAGCTGTTGTACTTCTTCAGTCATCTGCTGTCACAGGTGTGTCATGGGTAATATAGTCCTGTGGTGTCCGGCTATAGAAGGTCACAGTGTTTGACTGCACAAACTGCTCCCTGACCTTCTATCATTCCTGCTTGTTTTCATCCCTTTCCCTTTAGGACCCTGGGGCTGTCAACTGCTGTTCAGTACTTTTCCTTGTCTATATCTACCTTCATTTCCTATTACTCTGTGCGGGTAATATTTGATAGATCTTTATCAAGTCTTCAATGCAAGCAGGCAGGTTGCATACATCAAGAGAATCTTGATGGTTGTTGCAGCTTCTCTCCCTGAGACAACTAGAGATAAGTTGTTTGTGCTTTTCCCTTGTTTGATATTCCTGTTTGTCCTTTAGTGCCTAGTGGGGTTAACGAAGCGTTCATCCCATCTGCTACCTACCTAGGGTCCAGATCAGGGTCAGCCTAGCGTCAGGTATCCGGCTCGGCACATAGGTGCGAAACCTATCTAGGGCGGTGAGGAAACCCAGGGTCCAGCGGTAGGCTTGGTATGGGGTCACCATCTCCCCCCTTTCCCAGGCACAGGCTTTCCCTTCTCTTTCCTTTCTCTGTTCGCTTGGTATTTCCCCATACCTACCGTAGCATGACATTTTATAGTATGTTTGTCACGAGTGTGTCATGGCCTGATGTGATCTTGGGGCGATCTGGGATCAGAATGTCACACCACATTGTGAATCTCACATCTGCTTTGGTGTTCGTTGGAGCATATTTAATTCCATCAGGTACTGAAGGAGTTAAGGTTCATTTCTATCCTGCAGTGATCTAACAGGTTGTTGTAACCTCAACTGCAGCCGCTCCCTTCTGCTATAAATATCTTCTTCTCATTCCTCCCTATGCCGGCTATAGCTCATGATCGACGTACAGGGGAAAGTGGTGTTGGTTGCCTGAGGGGGTGGCTATTCAACTGGTCCAGGTCATTCTCTTTGTCATGCATTTGCTGACTAGGTGGCATGCAGCACAGGCAAAAACGTTGGAGAAGGCTGGCCACTGTCACGACATTTCATGTTCCGCCATGCACAATATTCAAAAGCTGACCTTTACATGGAAGGTCCCACTGACTTAGGTCTAGGTCTACTTACGCCTCTTCCTTGAGTGCCGTCTTAGGCACTGGACCGTCGGTATTGTAGGCAAGAAAAACACCTTTTCACATCTCCTATCCAAACCACTAGAGAGGACTACTATAGCTGAACTTGCCCTCCATGGGTAAAAAGAGCCAGTTACAATCTATAGAACTCCTGAAAAACATTCCTACCAATAATGAAAAAATAATTTAGGTTTTTGGTGTCATGTAAATGCGCCCATCTAGTATCTTATGTTGACCTAATTTTACATGTGAATATTCAGTTACATATTCACAAAATTTTACATAGAATTATGATACCCTTTTGTGTAGAAACCTGATTTACCAATCATGAGACATCTCGAGTACAAGCCATATACAAACCAGTCCAGGGGTATTGACTTTTTGTGCCTGATAGATTATAGTTGAATTTCCTTGAGGGAATTGGTTATTGACCACATTCAGGAGACATTACTCCATGAAGGTATCTCTTCCATGTGTATTGCAGGGAGGTAATCAGACGGCTACGGTTATTGCCCTCTGCTCAATGAGAGACTTCAACCTTGCTCAAGAAACATGTCAGCTGGCTATAAGAGACGTCGGAGGGCTTGAAGTGCTCATTAATCTCCTGGACACAGAAGAAATCAAGTGTAAGGTATGGAAGGTTAATAAATGTGCAGGAGTATTATAAAATATTTCATAAAACTCATACAAGCATATAAAACCGTAACCACACACAATATTGGATTGTCCTCAATTCACCTCTACAGCGATTTTAGGTTTGTCTACGGTAATTACTAAACCATTCATTACCTTATATCTTTTATATACATAATATTATTTACTGTGCTTGGTAGGGTAGTTAACAAGAATCATAATACAATTGTATATAATATATCTCGATCTTTTGCTAGATTGGTTCTCTGAAGATTTTAAAGGAAATTAGCCACAATTCACAAATCAGAAGTTCTATTGCCGATCTTGGGGGGCTTCAGACCATGGTCAAAATACTCGACTGCCGGGACAAGGATCTAAAATGCCTGGCAGCAGAAACCATTGCAAATGTTGCCAAGTTTCGGCGAGCCAGGCGAACAGTGAGACAACATGGTGGCATCAAGAGACTGGTGAGTGCCTTATCCTTGTGATAGTTATAATTCACAAGTTGCTATGTTTTCAATGCACTTTCTGAAATAAGTGAAGACATTGAGTCATCTGATGTCCTCTCATAAAAATATATTAGGGAAGAAAGCACTATATATATATATATATATATATATATATATATATATATATATATATATATATATATCTCAAGATATTCATTTTACTGTGCAGAAGAAGAATGGGGCATCCTCTTACAGCCTAGATGTCCTGGGGAAATCCGGAACAGCTGGCAGCTATGCAAACTACTGCAGATTCACAGGACCCAGGTCAGTATTTTGTGGCCGCCAGCCAGGAACCCTATGAACCGCCTTCTACTTGCCGGCATCCCCGGCTCCTCTTTTAGTAAGATGGGCTTGTGCATCATGGCGCAAAAATGATGTGCTACGATAGCTGATCAAAAGAGGAGCCGGTATGTCGGCAGGTAGGAGGCTGCTCCTATGGCTCCCGTCTGGTGGCTACAGAATAACTGATGTGGCCGCTAGATATCAGGGCTCTGCAAATTTATTTGCTCATTTATACAAACTACATAAAGTGTATAAAACACCAAATATGATAAACTTTATTGTATGAAACCTATCCAAAGCATAACGTCTGTATAAAACACTAAAACAATCATTGAAAATAGGTGGTTTGTACAAAATCGAAAACTGTAAAGTGTCCATAAAGATACAGTAACACCACAAAATATATATCCAGATATCTGGGGTCAAATGAAAAATTAAAAAAGTGCAGCTTTACTAAATGGTCAAAAACCACAAAACAGCAGGGACCTTCAATGAGTCATCAACAGCAAGTGTTTACCAACCTGAAGCCGAAACTGAGAGCACAAACCACCACCTCAGACCTTGACATGGTTTGACCCCCAAGGTTCTTCCAGCAGTACCGCATGTCATATACACCTGTGCTCCTTTAAGTCAGGTTAGGCTGCTTTCACACATCCGGTTTTAGCAGTGCGGCTAAATCGGGCTATAAAACCTATGCACCGGATGTGGCGGAAAAAAACGCCATCCAGCGTCCATAGGCATGCATTGGAAAAAGCGCCGCATCGGCGGGATACGGTGCGATGCGGTTTTTTTTTGCCGGACAAAAAAACGTGTCAGGCAACTTCCATCCGGCCGTTGCATGGGCTAAATATGCCGCATCCGGCAAAAACCATGCAAGGCCATGCGGCACAATCCGGCACTAATGAAAGTCTATGCGGAAAAAACGCAACCGGAGGCAAAAAAAAAAAACGGTTGCGTTTTTTCTGCAAAGAGCCGGATTGTGTCGCATAGCCAAAACCGGATGTGTGAAAGCAGCCTTAAGCGGGCTTTACACGCTACGATTTCGCTACAGCGATCTCGTTGGGGTCACGGATTTTGTGACGCACATCCGGCCGCTGTAGCGATGTCGTAGCGTGTGACTTCTAGGAGCGATTTTGAATCGTTGCAAAAATGTCCAAAATCGCTCCTCGCTGACATGGGGGTCCGCTGCCAGTTATCGCTGCTGTCGCTGGGGCGAAGTTGATCCTCGTTCCTGCGGCAGCACGCATCGCTACGTGTGACGCCGCAGGAACGAGGATCATCTCCTTACCTGCCTCCGGCCACAATTCGGAAGGAAGGAGGTGGGCGGGATGTTATGTCCCGCTCATCTCCGCCCCTCCGCTTTCATTGAGCAGCCGATTAGTGACGTCGCTGTGACGCCTAACGGACCGCCCCCTTAGAAAGGAGGCGGTTCGCCGGTCACAGCGATGTCAAAGGGCAGGTAAGTACGTGTGACAGGGGTGCGCGATTTTGTGCGCGACGGGCAGCGATATGCCCGTCGCGCACAAATGATGGGGGCGGGTCTCATGCTAGCGATATCGGGCCGGATATCGCAGCATGTAAAGCCACCCTTACTTGTACAGTCTGCTCCTCGAATGGGGGTGGGTGGGCGATTTGGAACAGAATTATCATTTAACATTTGGTCAGGTGGATGCTCGCAACGGATATCTGTTAGCAGACAGTTTAAAGGGAATCTGTCATTCATTAGGTTTTTGCTACACTATCTGAGAGCATGAACACATAGAGAACAGTGAGCTTTTATAATGCAAAAGTAGAAATTACAAATTTATTTAGCCATAGTGACAAAAAATAGTTTAATATACACACCCATTAAAATCTGAGAAAACAGCCGGATGGTGTGTAACCATTAGGTAACCATAGCGGGCATGATTGTACAATCAAAACACAAATCCCAGGGTGGGTAAACAGCAAACAGACCACAGAAATTTATCCACATGGATTATTCCAATATACGATAATTCAATGTCTCTATCTTTGTGCATGATCAGTGGCCCTTAGAGTCCCCCAGTCTGTATAACAATGAAGAATGTCATACCAACAAAATAAACCGTTCAATAGGAAGGAACAGGACCTGTGAATAAATAAAAAGGAATTAATCAATCTGTTGGACCCTGTGGTTTTAGCGCGGCTTAACCCGTATTCCTTCCTATTGAATGGTTCATCTCTAAAATATCGGGGCTGCTGCTGATCACCATTATTACATGCGCTATAAGGGGTTGTGACTCTCACAACCCTGTAAGGTGAGTACAATTCAAGTACTACCTCTATCCTTTATATCGGGTAAAGGGCCCGTTACACGCTACGATATATCTAACGATATGTCGTCGGGGTCACGTCGTTAGTGACCCACATCCAGCATCATTTGACATATCGTAGCGTGTGACAGCTACGAGCGACTGTGAACAAGCAAAAATACTCACCTTATCGTTGCTCGTTGACACGTCGCTCATTTTCAAAAAATCGCTCCGTGTGACACCTCGGGAACGATGAACTGCAGCTTACCTGCGTCCCGCCGGCAATGCGGAAGGAAGGAGGTGGGCGGGATGTTACGTCCTGCTCATCTCCGTCCCTCCGCTTCCATTGGGCGGACGCTGTGTGACGTCGCTGTGATGCCAAACGTCCCTCCCCCTTCAGGAAGAGGATGTTCGCCGCCCACAGCGAGGTCGTTTGGAAGGTAAGTACGGGTGACGGGGGTTATCGACTCTGTGCAACAAATTGCCCGTAACGCACAAACGATGGGAGGGGTGCGATTGCACATGCGAACGCACGATAAATCGTCCCGTGTAAAGCGACCTTAAGACCCTATTGCGCTCTTTTTTCCACAGCCCATTATACCCACAAAATAGACGGAGTGTAGACAGTGCCACACTGTACACAAGAAGTTCACCGGCTGCTTCCAGGGAGTAAGGACCTCAACAAGCCCATCACGCGTTTCGCAGGGGCGATTTTCTTATCTTCATCAAGAGAAGAGGTTTTGTGGTGTGGTCCCACCAAATGCCAGGTTTAAATGTCCGCCAATAGAGTCCAGGATCCCGCCCCTGTTTGTCTGCCTGCGCTGGGATTAACGTCTATGATGGTAACAGGGGGAGGAAGGCCAGGCAGGCAGACAGGGGCGGGAATAGATAGCAAGACCTGACCCACATATTCGTTTCCTGTTGCACCTGTCAATCAAATAGCAGTGCATTGCTGGAACTTTACTTGCACATATTTCTGAAATAAAACATCCAATCTCAGAACAAAAGGTATGCCTACATTCAGCACCTTAGCGCCAGTATAGCACTGGCTTTACTTTATATATGAAAATCCTGCTGGTTGGTTCCCTTTAAGCACCTCCAATTGTGGATATGATTATTATTCTAAGATCTATTGATTAAAATCAACTTTAAAATGGAGACAACGCCTTTAATCCTCTTCTGGTACCATGGGGGTCAATATGACCCCATACATATTGATCTTTTTTATGGTACAAGAGAAGGGATAAAATTCTTATATTAGAACAGTGAAATTCCATGTCTATAGCCCGCAGGTGAGTTCACCCATCCTTCCCAAGCAACAAAAGGATAGTGTAGGTGGCAAGGGGAAAATTAAGAACATCAACCTACCCTTATATAACCCACATATGGATGAAGCGCTCCCTAGAGAGCCTCCCATAAGCAACCAGAAAATGAGTCACGAGCCCCGGCTTGGCAATCCGCGCTCTCATGTACATACTGTGGCTACGAACATAGGAGAACATTTTTGCTTTGTTAGCAGAACCAGATTTTCTCTGGCAAAACATTTGACAAGCTGTGAAAACGACTTGGTTGTTTTTACTTTATCAAAAGCACTAAAACGAAATCTGCCACAACCTCAAAAGAACTTTTTTATTTTTTTTTTCCCCTTCTAAATTCTACGGAAGATAAAACATTGAATTTTTTTTTGGACTCTGATACCACAAAACCACCCCTATGTGTGCAGCCATAAAATTGACAATACCTCTACATGTCCAGTCTTATAATTATGTTTTGCCAATTTTGAAAATTGCTGGGAATTTCATTATACCGGGATTTATAGCAGGCAGATTTATAACTTGTAAAGTTTATGAGCAGAATTAATTAATCATTGACAGCAGGGCAGTATACTGCATTAGCGATGGCTCCTCCTCACTTGGCTCCGACGTCGAGCTCCTCAATAAGTAATTTTCCAGTTCTAAGACTGACTCAATCTGAAACGCTTTGGAGAAATAGAAAAAAAAAATATTCCATTTCAGATCTTTTAGAAAATATTGGGGAAGAGATTGGAATGCAAGTTTCGTGGGTATGTTCCACATCTGGAAAATACCAGTTGTTTTCAAAGACAGTTAATAAAAAATTAATAGATGCCTGATGAGATGACAATTGTATGGAAAATTAACCAAAAACAGTCTTCACGCCGAAGAACGAGGAAAAGTGGCCACATGTACGAGTCACAACTGCAGTCACTGGAGGGTGTTAACTTCATATAGGAGTTATATGTTCAGTCAGATGCACTTTTTTTCACGTAGAAACATTACTGATCCATTGTTTTTAGTGCGACTTTAAATCAGAAAAAATGTGGGATATTTTGGCGGTGTGAGTACATACTGTAAAAGAGGAGCCATCACTCTTTTGACAAGTCTGTTTTGGTAGACACGTTTTCTCCATCAAATAATGCTGGACCCTGTTATTGTTAGAACTCTGTATTGTGTATGCCTCTGTTAGGTTGCGTTCACACAATGAGTTTTTTGTGAATTTCTGACCTGTGCATTTTTGCTGTACAAAAAAATGCAGCGTCTTACTGTTCCAGCAAAGTGGATGTGATTTATAAAAATCTGCCCACTGTGTTTTTTTTATGCAGCATAACCTGACCTGCGATGTATTTTTGAAATCCGCAACATGGCAATTTCTTTTGCGGGTACGGTTATTTTTGTTTGCAGATTTTCCCCATAGAGTTACATTAGAAAATCCAGAAAGTAATACAACGCATATAATCCACAGAGGACTGTATCAGCAACATTTTGTGAAAGCCAAATACCAACAAGTATAAAAAAAGCAAAATTATTTATAACTTGGCATATTGTCATGAGTGTGTCCCGCTATGGGGAGACCTCTGGCGAGTCTGGGACCAGAGGTTCACAACGCTTTATTATGCGCAGGTCTACAACTTGTATTTGAGTGAATCTACATTCTTTTAGTGCTGCAGGAATTAAGGACTCTTTCCTATCTGGTTGTTCTTTGTAGCCTAAGGGGTACTTTGCACACTATGGCATCGCAAGCCGATGCTTGCGATGCCGAGTGCGATAGTCCCCACCCCCGTCGCAGCTGCAATCTCTTGTGATAGCTGGCGTAGCGAACATTATCGCTACGGCAGCTTCACATGCACTCACCTGCCCTGTGACGTCGCTCTGGCTGGCGACCCGCCTCCTTATTAAGGGGGCGGTTCGTGCGGCGTCATAGCGACGTCACACGGCAGGCGGCCAATAGAAGCGGAGGGGCGGAGATGAGCGGGACGTTAACATCCCGCCCACCTCCTTCCTTCCGCATAGCTGGCGTGAGCCGCAGGACACAGGTAGGAGATGTTCCTTGCTCCTGCGGCTTCACACACAGTGATATGTGATGCCGCTGGAACGAGGAACAACATCGTAACATCGGTCATTTCCAAATTATGGAAATGACCGACACTACACCGATGATACGATTACGACGATATTGCGCTCGTTCATCATATCCAAAAGGCTTTACACACTATGATATCGCCTGTGACGCCGGATGTGCGTCACTTTCAATTTGACCCCACCGACATCGCACCTGCGATGTTGTAGTGTGCAAAGTGCCCCTTAATCTCAGGTGCAGCTCTTTTGTGACCACTCCCCTTTGTTATAAAAAGTCATGTGTCTTACCATCTGACGCCGGTTATCATTCTCATTCTATGCTGTCCACTTTGGAAGCAGTCAGTCTCTGGAAGAAGCTGAGGAGTTGTGACTATTGCAGATGTGGTGTTTAGCTGCTTTAGAGGAGCTTGTTTTCCTTGAGTCTATTTTACCTCTGTCTGTCTCCCTTATCATGTGTTGTATTATTGCAGTGCTGAGACTATTGTTCTCCTTGGCTTTCTCACTAGCCAGAGTGAGCTCAGGGCAAGCGAGGGCCTAGGCATGTGACGGCGATGGAGGAAAGCATCCATAGAGGGATGTTAGGTAGAGTAGGGTACAGACTCAGGTGAGTTGCAGGTGTCACCTCTCCCTGCTTCCTATCACCAGGGCCTTCCATCTATCCATCTATACCATTCCCGTTGTCACCCTTGTGTTGTGCTGCACTCTGAGCATCTGTACGCTCTGGCATGATACATATCAACAAGAGACAAAAAACGTATTTAAAAAAACACAATAAAAAAAACTCAAGTGAGCTAATTTAGCTAATAGGTGCACAAATGCTGATTAAAATCTACAACATCAAGAACTCACCAAATTCTCATGAACATAGCCTTATTTTTCCAGGAAAACACATGAATAAATTAACAATTTGGTATTCCCATTCCCCTTTACCATATAATGTGTCTGTACACAGTCGAATTGGACCGGGTCAGAGTGTTTAGGGGCAAATTGTATTCAGGAGGGGTACGGTGACACACATTTCCTGTTTATTTTTATATGTCCAGGAGGAATAATAGAGGAAAAGCACAATGCAGAGTTTAGGGAAAATGGTTAAGAAATGTTATTTTATGGGGAACGCACGAATTTATGCCACTTTAGATCTATACATTTAAGTGTCACTACAAATAACCCTAGTGTCCCTCCGTGTCACACTGACGTAGATCACAGAAGCCGAGGACCCAAGAAATGTTGCCCAGGTTTGCAGATAGTAGCCACCTTTTATACATGTAATCAGCATAAATGATTCTTCCTTTCTCATGCATTGTCTGTCCTGATAAGTGATTCATCCACATTCATTGTTTTCTTAGGTTGGATTATTGGACTGCGTGCCCATGACAGCCACCAACCTGACAGCCGAACAAGAGAAGGACATAGAGGTTGCTCGCTGTGGAGCATTAGCGCTGTGGAGCTGTTCAAAGAGCACAAGGAATAAGGAGGCGATTCGTAGAGCAGGCGGTATCCCGTTACTGGCAAGGTTACTGAAATCTCCACATTCAAACATGCTCATACCAGTGGTGGGCACACTGCAGGAGTGTGCCTCAGAGGTGGGTGTCCCCATAAGGCCATGCAGGCAGGTGTGCATCCACACATATAGTAATAGCTCACTATGTACCGTGGTTACAAAAGTACAATATCCGAGTCTGAAGCTGTGTGTGAGCCGGTATCAGCTGGTGTAGCACCTGTATTAAGGAACTGCATACACTGATTGGCTGTCTAGTAGCATATCTGTACAATAATGTTATAATATTACTTGTTGTGTGCTATTCTTCACCTATCTTCTCCAATACTGAATATTTCCATCCTAAATGCTAAATATTTTCTTTCATCTTAGTCTAAAATTTGTTCTACCTTACCTTTCCTATTAGTCCAACCTTGGTTGTTCTTCCTTACCTATTCTTTTGGTCTGAAATTTATTCTTCTTACCTTTCCCCTTCACCCAACATTTGTTCTGTGCATTGTACAGAACCCTGAAAAATCTCCTATCAACATAGAAAATTATTCTTTAGCTTCCAACAGATTTTGCTGATTTTTAAATGATTTGTCCAATACTGGGTACCCCTTACTAAATAGTAAAGTGTCTATATGTGATCTTAAAAAAACAAACAAACACATACTTACCTTTCCTCTTGGTCTGACATTTGTTGTCTTTTCTTTTCTTCTTGGTCTGACATTAGCTCTTCCATATTATTAATCTTGGTCCGGCGTTTATTCTTCTTTACCTTTCCTCTTGGTCTGATATTTGTTATCTTTACCTTTCTTCTTGGTTGGATATGTGTTCTCCTTACCTTTTCTTCTTGGTCTGACATTTTTTTCATTACCTTTTTTCTAGGTCTGAAATTTGCTATTCCTTACCTTTCCTCTTGGGCCGACATTTGTTTTCTTTACCTTTCCTCTTGGTCCGACATCTGTTCTTCCTTACCTTTCCTATTGGTCCAATATTTATTCTTCCTTAGCTTTTCTCTTAGTCCGACATTTAATCTTCCTTACCTTTCCTCTTGGTCTGACATTTGCTCTTCCTTACTATTCCTCTAGGTCTGACATTTCTTCTTCATTACCTTTCCTCTTGGTCCAATATGTGTTCTTCCTTATCTTTCCTCTTGTTTTTCTTTACCTTTGTTCTTGGTGCAACATTTGTTCTTACCTTTCCTCTTGGTCCGACATTTGGTCTTTCTTACCTTTTTTTTTCTTGCTCTTCCATACTATTCCTCTTGGTCTGACATTTATTCTTCTTTACCTTTCCTCTGGTCGAATATATGTTTTCCTTATCTTTTTTCTTGGCCTGACAATTGTTCCCCTTACCTTTCCTGTTGGTCCATCATTTGCTCTCCTTACCTTTTTTCTGGGTCTGTCATTTGTTCTTCTTTACCTTTCCTCTTGGTCTGACATTTTTTCTCATTAGCTTTCCTCTTTGTCATACACTTGTTCTTATTACCTTTTTTCTTGGTCCGATATTTGTCCTTCCTTACCATTTCTATTGACCCGACATTTTTTCTCCTTATTTTTCCTCTTGGTCTGACATTTGCTCTTTTGGATTTTTTTTCTTATGGTCCTACATTTGTTCTTCTATTCCTTTCCTCTTGACCCAATATATTCTGAGATGAGTATTATTAAAAGATCAGCTTTAAAGAAAACTAATTTGTGATACTCTGTAGTTTGTTGTAAGTAATTCAAAAGTTTTTTTTTCTTTCAAATATGGTAATCTTGTGCCACTCATCAGAAAATCTAGAGCCAAGGGTAAAGGCTGCTTTACATGCAACGACATCGCTAGCGATGATGCTCGTGAAAGCACCCGCCCCGTCGTTTGTGCGTCACGGGCAAATCGCTGCTTGTGGCGCACAATATCGCTAACACCCATCACACGTACTTACCTTCCTCGCAACGTCGCTGTGGGCGGCAAACATCCTCTTTGTTAAGGGGGAGGTTCATGCGCCGTCACAGCGACGTCACACAGCGGCCGACCAATAGAAGCAGAGGGGTGGAGAGCAGCTGCATTAACGACACGCCCACCTCGTTGCCGGAGGACGCAGGTAAGCCGTTGTTCGTCGTTCCCGGGGTGTCACACGTAGCGATGTGTGCTGCCTCAGGAACGACGAACAACCTACATCTATAACGACCAACGAGATTTTGAAAATGAATGACGTGTCAACGATCAACGATTAGGTGAGTTTTCTTGATTGTTAACACTCGCTCGGAGCTGTTACACGCAACGACGTCGCTAACGACGCCGGATGTGCGTCACGAATTCCGTGACCCCGATGACATATCGTTAGATATTTCATTGCGTGTAAAGCCCCCTTAAGAGTAAAAAATCTCCAGTCAAGAAGAAAGGTATTGTATAAAACTTGATATAGATTTTTTTTTTTTACTGTGTCTCTCTGTTTAGGAAACTCTATAAAAATCATGAAAAAATCACTCTTTGGCATACACTGGGTGCATGGACGCATCAAAGGTTTATATCGGGGTAAACTCTGATACCTGCAATGTGTAGGAGAAAAAAATGTGAACACAGTCTAAAAATAAATGATGTGGTCAGATTATTGCTGTGGATACTTGCCCTCTTTTTGTGGCTAGAAAGAAAACTTTAGATATTTTGCAAATACAAGAAAGTTAAATTTGATTAGAGAAGTCAGATGGGAGCGCGATACTATAACGTTCCTGCAGTTTATACACATAATATTGTTTCAGTATAATATCTAGTGAAAATCTGACCCGTCGGGCGTTCTGTCTTGGCACGGAGTTTACTTGTATAATTGCAGTTTTATACTTTTTTTTATGTTGTTGAATTTCATTTTTACCCGAAAGAGCATAGAATAAAAATAGTGCCATTATTTTGTTTTTCATATAAATACTATATGTTCATCGGAAGATTAATGTCCCTGGAAACGTGAGACTAAAACATCTGTGCGTGAACTAATTGAAACGTCTTCTGCTAAATCCTCCATTAGTGTTTCTTACAGAATAGCGAAGTTATAATGTTTCCGTCTAGGTTTCCGATAGACTTGTTATTAATATTTTGTTTGGTACTTTTATAATTAAATCCGCATGATGGGGTAAACGATCGATAAATCATCCTCCCTCCCCCGATAAATACATAAAGTAATATCCCTCGGAAAGTGACAGCATATCTCAAGATGCTAAAGCAATTTTTCTTATAAGCTTCTTATTAAACTCTTCCAAATGTGTTAGATTAATATGTTTTGTCTTAATATTTTTTTTTCAATTATTGTTATTTAAATTAGTTTTAAAAAGATTTATCACCGTTATTAAATATATATGACATATTATACAGGCGCGCACGTGAAAAAATGCAACCGGGGTGCACTTTTAGCTTATAATTACAGTAAAAAAAGAGCAAAACAAGTAAATAACAATATGAAATCTGTAAGCAATTCCTTTAATCTGGTATTTGCTGATCCAGAAAGAAAATTGGACACAAAGAGAATTTGTGGTGAGAAGGGCGACTTCAATGAAATTAGAGCTGTAGCGTACGTCTTTATTTCTGATACAAGCTCATTAATGAAAATCTCAGAAACTGAGCTTGCGTCTATGGCAGGAGATAAAAGTTGTGATTCACAGACAGGATCTGCTGCTAACAGTGGATCGTGGTGCATTGATGGGTTACAGTGTCTGCCAGGCATCTGCTGAAGACCCCTGTGTCTGTCATGACGATGCTCCTATGAAGTTCAGCCCGTGGCTGGCATTCATAGGAGATTTTCACTATATATAGCATTACTGTGGGATTGCTATAAATATACGCAATTGAATGATCATAGGTTTAAGTTCCCAAAGGGATTTGAAAATAAAGTACAAAAATTATTTAAAAATACAGAAATCCTTACATTTCATCTCTTTGCCCCCATTAAATTTAAGAAATTAAAAAAAATACATATGTGGTATTGCTGTGTCCTAAAAGTCTGGCAAATCAATATCATTTAAAAAAATAAATAAGTAAAAAATATATAGATACATATATACAGTATATTATATATATATATATACATATATATATATATATTACACTTTGGAACCTTGGATTAAGAGTAACTTGGTTTGAGAGCGTTTTGCAAGACAAGCAAAGCTTCATAAAAGTTTGTAACTTGGTTTAAGAGCAATGATTTGCAATAAGAGCAAATAGTCCCCGTGCACACTTCCGATTCCGTCCTTTCACCGCGCTCTGACCCGCTCTGGAGGTAACTTTCTGTACATATGTACTGTATACAGTATACCATTGTACAGTACAGTATATACTATATAGCATGTCTATCAATTTAGGCTATGTGTCCACGGTAGAATGTACCTGCGGATTTTTCTGCATGAAAATCCGCGACTTTTGCGGCAAATCCGCACACGCGGATTTGCCGCGGATTTTGATGCGGATTTTTTTCCCCATTCTATACCCAAATCCGCACCAAAATCCGCAACAAATAATTGACATGCTGCAGATTTTTCCGCATCAAAATCCGCGGCAAATCCGCAGCGGAAAAATCCGCAGCATGGACACAGCATTTCCAAAATGCCATTGAAATGGCTTGGAAGTGCCGCTGCTGCAGATTTTCGGTAAATCCGCGGCAAATCCGCGGCAAAATCCGCGGTAAATCTGCAGCGTGGGCACATAGCCTAGGGCTATGTGTCCACGGTAGAATGTACCTGCGGATTTTTCTGCATGAAAATCCGCGACTTTCGCGGCAAATCCGCACCCGCGGATTTGCCGCGGATTTACCGCGGATTTGCCGCGGATTTTGATGCAGATTTTTTTTTTTTTTTTCCCCATTCTATACCCAAATCCGCACCAAAATCCGCAACAAACAATTGACATGCTGCAGATTTTTCCGCATCAAAATCCGCGGCAAATCTGCAGCAGAAAAATCCGCAGCATGGACACAGCATTTCCAAAATGCCATTGAAATGGCTTGGAAGTGCCGCTGCTGCAGATTTTCGGGAAATCCGCGGCAAATCCGCGGCAAAATCCGCGGCAAATCCGCAGCGTGGGCACATAGCCTAGTATTGTACTTTCTTTCTGCTAACCAGTACAGCACATTGATTGTATAGTACCTCCTGCACACCAACAATTCTACTGTAAGCTAACATACAGTTTAATTTGTTTTATATGCTTTTACTGTACTGTACAGTATTTTGTATTAGTGTACTATAATAATTTATATGAAGACACTACATTATTTTGTATTACTGTAATAAATTTGTATAAATACAGTAAATATTTCTGGGTTGTGGAACGAATTGTCTGCGTTTCAATTATTTCCTATGGGAAAATTCGCTGTGATACAAGAGTAACATAGTTTGTATACTAATGTTAAAATAATAATAAATTTATATATATATATATTTATTATTTTTACTACTGTATTATTCCAATCAGTAAACACTAAAATGAGAAAAAAAAATGAACATCTCACAATTGGTGAAAAAATGCAACCAAAATGTTCTATCCCAAAACAGAATCACTAAAAACATCAGATCACTCCACAAAAAATATACTCTGAAACTGCTTCAATTACTGAAAAGTTAAAATATTCTCCATCTCAGAAAATGGTGATAGAAGCAGATTTTTTCTTTTTATATAATATATATATATACAGTATATATATATATATATATATATATATATATATATATATACTTACACAAATTTCCCAATTATTTTATTTACCACGTAAAAACAAACAAAAAAAATTAACAAATTTGCAGTAATCGTACTGACCTGAAGAATCATGTTCATAATTAGTGATGGGAAAACTCAAACTGTAAATTTCGGGGTCCGTACTGGGTGTTTGTGCAATGGCAATGAACATAGACTTCTCGGGGAAGTCCGTGTTACTGTTCGGGTTCAGCTATCCGGATAAAAATAATAATAAAAAAAAAGAAGTAAAATGGGGATCACAACCGGACAATTATACTTACCGAGTTTCTGCGCAGCTGTTACACTAGTCCGGGTCCGCTCATTAAATCTCATGAATATTTACTGCTTGCCCTGCCCACCCTCTGTGACAGCGTCTGTGCTTGGTTGGTTCCCTCAGACTTTTATGGGGTTTGGTGGCGTCCGGGGTCAAGTGTGGTCCCGGACTGGACTTTTTTTTTTTGTAAGTCCGGCCAGACCCACTGATCCCGAACATCTGCGGGTTCATCCATCTCCATTTTTCCCAAGCAATAGATACTGTAAAACACAACTCCTTCAAACAATGCAGACATTCATGTTTTTTTTTCTTCTTGTAATTTTACTGTTTTTTCTCTGCTCTCCAGTTCATCAAAAGGTAAAATGAATGGTACCATTCAAAAGTAGAACTTGTCCCACAAAAAAATCAAGTCCTCATATGTTATCTGTTTTGAAGGAAAAAACTAAAGGCTAAAAACAGAAAATCGCCCGGTTAGGAAGGGGTTTACAGGATGAGGCAGCACCCTTAGGCTATGTGCCCACGCTACAGGATTTACCGCGGATTTGCCGCGGATTTTGCCGCGGATTTACCGCGGATTTGCCGAAAATCTGCAGCAGCAGCACTTCCAAGCCATTTCAATGGCATTTTGGAAATGCTGTGCCCATGCTGCGGATTTTTCCGCTGCGGATTTGCCGCGGATTTTGATCCGGAAAAATCTGCAGCATGTCAATTGTTTGGTGCAGATTTGGTGCGGATTTTTGGTTTTGAATGGGGAAAAAAAGAAAAATAAAATCCGCATCAAAATCCGCGGCAAATCCGCGGTAAATCCGCGGCAAATCCGCGGGTGCGGATTTGCCGCGAAAGTCGCGGATTTTCAGGCAAAAAAATCCGCAGGGACATTCTAGCGTGGGCACATAGCCTAAAATTGAGCCTAGAAAGCACAAGTGATGGCAAAGAACTTTTCTTGCATGATGGTGCTACAAGACATTTTGCTGCTTGCGTCTTGAGACTACTTTGCAGTGATTTTACTAGACTTCTGCTCCTTTTACGAACCAACATACTTCATCTCGGTTCCTTCCATCTGTGTGTATATCATTCAGGCACGGCTGTGGATTTTTATGACCCGTAGACACAACATATATCAGCTCTTCCTCTGGCACTGCATATTCTTTATTGAATCCAAGAAGGAGAAAGATAATAATAAAAATAGGGATAAAATATGTTTATTGTTTCACGAGGTCACGACAGGTTAGTAAAGAAAAGATAATCCAACAATTGCATCTGTTTCATCATTTATTTGTCTTTTTTTTTTTTTGCAGCCGAGTTACCAAGTGGCAATTAAAACAGAAAAGATGATTGAGGATCTTGTCAAAAATCTAAACAGTGAAAATCAAGAGCTGCAAATGCACTGCGCTAGTGCCATATTCAAGGTAGATATAGAAATGTCGTGCGTCGGTCATTACATAAGTTCTGCTTGCAGTGTATGGATAAGTGACAGATAACACTGAGCAGGGGAAATGTTCCATTGACTCCCTAAAGCCTGCTTTACACGCAGCGACATCGCTAGTGATGTCGCTAGCAATCGCACCCGCCCCCATCGTTTGTGCGTCACGGGCAAATCGCTGCCCGTGGTGTACAATATCGCTAGTAGGAGTCACAAGCACTTACCTTCCTAACGCTGTCGCTGTGGCCGGCGAACAATCTCTTCTTTAACCCCTTAACGACCGCGGGCAGTAAAATTACGCCCTAGCGGTCATAACGTTACTGCCCGCGGTCTGCCGGCAGCAGCATTCCTCGATCGGCGCATATCTCAGCTGATTTTCGTAGCAGAGATGTGTGCCTGCTAGGCACGAGCAGAATCGTTATCTGCTCGGGCCATTTAACCCCTGTAATGGTGCTGTCAATATGTGACAGCGCCATTATAAACGCGATCGCGGTAAAGTTTTACTTACCGCCCGATACCGGAAGTCACGCGACATAATCACGTGACTTCCGGTGGTTGTCATGGTAGCACAGGGTCATGTGATGACTCCTGTGCTAGACATGAACCACTTTCACTTTCGGTTTCAGGCCAGGAAAGCAGGAAGTGCACGTATCTGCTGTTTACAGCTATGTAGCTGTGATCAGCAGATAGTGCAGAGCGATCGGTTTGTTGATCGCTATAGCTCCCTAGGGGAACTAGTAAAATAAAAAAAAATAAATAAAAAAAAAGTTTTAAAAAATTTAAAAAAAACCCCAAAAAACCTAAATGTTCAAATCACCCCCCTTTCGCCCCATTGAAAATTTAAAAGGTTAAAAAAATAAAAAATATACACACTTTTGGTATCGCAGCGTTCATAAACGCCCGATCTATCAAAATATAAAATCAATGAATCTGATCAGTAAACGGCGTAGCGGCAAAAAAATTCCAAACGCCAAAATGACGTTTTTTTGTCGCCACAACTTTTGCGCAAAATGGAATAACAGGCAATCAAAACGTAGCATCTGCGCAAAAATGGTACCGTTAAAAACGTCAGCTCGAGTCGCAAAAATAAGCCGTCACTGAGCCATAGATCCCGAAAAATGAGAACGCTACGGGTCACGGAATATGGCGTAAAACGTGCGCCACTGTTTTCAGACAAACTTCCGAATTTTTTTTAACCCCTTATATAAAAGTAAACCTATACATGTTTTGTGTCTATGAACTCGCACTGACCTGAGGCATCACACCCACACATCAGTTTTACCATACAGTGAACACAGTGAATAAAATATCTCAAAAACAATAGTGCTATCGCACTTTTTTTGCAATTTTTCTGCATTTGGAATTTTTTTGCCATTTTCCAGTACACTATATGGTAAAACCTATGGTTTCATTTAAAATTACAGCTCAATCCGCAAAAAATGAGTCCACACATGACCATATTGACTGAAAAATAAAAAAGTTACATCTCTCAGAAAAAGAATGGCGAAAAAAAAAACGGAAAGCGAAAAATCGTCCGGTCGTGAAGGGGTTAAGAGGGAGGTTTATGTGGCGTCACAGCGACGTCATGCAGCCAGCGACCAATAGAAGCGGAGGGGCGGAGACCAGCTGCATTAACGACACTCCCACCTCGTTGCCGGAGGATGCAAGAACACTGTTGTTCATCGTTCCCAGGGTGTCACACGTAGTGATGTGTGCTGCCTCAGGAACGACGAACAACCTGCGTCCACAACGAGCAACAACATTTTGAAAATGAACGACGTGTCAACGATCAACGATTAGGTGAGTAGTTTTGATCATTAGCGGTGGCTCGTAGGTGTTACACGCAACGAAGTCGCTAACGACGCCGGATGTTCGTCACGAATTCCGTGACCCCTACAACATATCGTTAGATATGTTGTTGCGTGTAAAGCGGTCTTTAGAATGATATTTGATCCGTCCACAGATATTGACCTCGTATACATTGGTGCCTCAGGTTACAATATGTTCAGCATGTGACTTGCTAATCTAGTCGCTTTGAAATGTTATACATGGGGCAGTGCTGACTTGCTCTTTTTTCCTCATGCCGATTCGGCATAAGAGAAATATCGCAGTGTGCTGTAAGTTCATCCAATAATCTTTGGATGATACGCACCGATAGAAGGCTATGGGTGCATGGAGATCATCAGATTGCACTCGGATGACATCTGCATGCAGTCTGCTATATACCGACACAGACAGTGGAGAAGATGGAGAGATTACGTTCTCCATCCTCTCCTCACCTGTGCTCTGCAAGCAAGAGAATCGGATCAGAGAAAACCGATTCTAATCAGAGTCTGAGCGTCGAAATCATCTGACTGCACTCGGTTGTCATCTGTATGCAGTCTGATATACACCGACATATACGATGGAGAAGATGGAAAGATTAGGTTCCCCCATCCTCTCCTCATCTATGCTCTGCAAGCAGGAGAATCGGATCAGAGAAAACTGACTCAGAGCCGAGTGTCATTAACATAATCGGGCCGATTATCTGACATGAGAGAATATATGGCCGTGTGAGCGAGCCCTAATAGCACCTCTTTGGAGTACAGTGCTATCCATACTGCTCTGTTTACTACCTGTATCATATGTACTGTACTACTCTCTACCTCTGCTACATGTACCTTTTCGCTCTCTACCTGTACTGCATATACTTTTCTACTCTTTCTTTCCTGAATGTTCTGCACTGCTCTCTACCTGTTACAACCAGGGCTTTTTACCTGTACTTGCAGTACCATACTGCTCTCCACCTGTTCCGCATGTACTGACTGCACTTCTCACTTTTTGTACTACATTTGCCACACTACTCACTACCCATAGTACATCTACTGTATTGCCCTCTACCGGTCCGAAAAAGTACTGCACTACGGACTGCCTGTACTATGTGTCTGGACTGTTCTCTGTTACATGTACTATACTGCCGTCTACCTGTACCTAATGTGTATGACTGTCTAACTACTGTACTACGGTCTGCCTGTACAATATGTACTGTACTGCTCTCTACCGGTATTACATGTACAACTCTTTATTGCTTGTACTGTATTGCCCTCTACCACATGTACTTTACTGCTCTCTGCCTGTACTATATGTGTTGTAGTGCCCTTTACCTGTACTACAAGTACTGTACTGCTCTCTACTTGTACATTGCATGTACTGTATTGCCCTCTACCTGTACTACTAGTAGTTTACTGCTCTTTACCTGTACTCCAGTATCTTGAAAAAGTATTCATACCCAGTGAACTTTTTTTTGCATTTTTTTCATATTACACCCACAAAAACTTTGTAAGACCACCTTTTGCTGCAATTACTGCTATCTGTCTTTTGGGTGATGTCTCTATCAGCTTTGCACATATATAGGCTGAAATGTATGCCTATTCATTTTTGGAAAATTGCTCTTGCTCATTGAGATTGGATGGAGACATCTGTGAACAGAAATTTTCAAGTCTTGTCACAGATTCTCAATGAGATTTAGGTCTTGCCTGTGTCTGGGCCATTCACATATATGAATATACTTTGCTCTAAACCATCCATTTAGTTCTGACAGGATGTTTAGGGTTGTTGTCCTATTGGAAGGTGAACAATGCCATAGTCACAAATCTTTTGCAGTCTCTAAGAGCCACTTTGCACACTACGACATCGCAGCTGCGATATCGGTGGGGTCAAATCGAAAGTGACGCACATCCGGCGTCGCAGTCGATATCGTAGTGTGTAAATTTTTTTTTATACGATTAAGGAGCGCAAAAACGTCCAAATCGTATCATCGGTGTAGCGTCAGTCATTTCCAAAATTTCGGAAGGACCAATGTTACGATGTTGTTCCTTGTTCCTGCGGCAGCACACATCGCTGTGTGTGAAGCCGCAGGAGCGAGGAACATCTCCTACCTGCATCCTGCGGCTCACGCCGGCTATTTGGAAGGACAGAGGTGGGCGGGATGTTTACGTCCCGCTCATCTCCGCCCCTCCGCTTCTATTGGCCGCCTGCTGTGTGACGTCGCTATGACGCCGCACGACCCGCCCCCTTAATAAGGATGCGGTTCGCCGGCCAGTGCGACGGGGGCGGGGACTATCGCGCTCGGCATTGCAAGCATCGGCTTGCGATGTCGTAGTGTGCAAAGTGCCCCTAACAGGTTTTCCTCCAGGATTGCCCTGTATTTAGTTCCATGCATCTTCCCATGAACTCTGACCAGCTTCACTGCTCCTGGTGAAGAAAAGCCTCCCCCCAGCATGATGCTGCCACCGCCATGTGTGATGGTGAGGATGGTGTTTTAAGGATGATGTGCAGTGTTTTCTCCCACATGTAGCCTTTGGCATTTAGACCAAAATGTCCTACTTGGATCTCATCTGACCAAAGTACCTTACTCATTGTGTCCCCTGCATGACCTTTTGCAAATAGCAAATGAGACTTCTTATGACTTAGGCTAGTTTCACACTTGCGTTGGACGGCTTCCGTAGCATTGCGTTGTGTGACGGATGCAACGGATGTGTTGCATATAGTGGCACAACGGATGCTACGGATCGTAAAAAACAACGGAAAGCTTTTTTTTTTATTTATTTTTTTTTCTTCTTTACAGTTTTACCGGCAGCAGACTATTGTGAACGATCAGCTGAGCGCTCTCAATAGCCGGCGGGCGGTCACTCAGCTGAGCACTGTCACTTGCCGGCGGCCGGGCATGCCGGCGGGCAGGCGCTCAGTTGAGCACTGTCACTTTGCATGCGGCCGGGCATGCCGGCGGGCGGGCGCTCAGCTGAGCGCTGTCACTTGCCGGCGGCCGGGCATGCTGGTGGGCGGGCGCTCAGTTGAGCACTGTCACTTGAACCTGAGGATTTCGCTGCTCAAAAAAATGTTACATGCTGCGTTCCTCCCGCTGAGCGGAAGCAACGTAGCGTCGCCCAGCAGAAGCAACGCAGGCCCTTTTGGCACAATCCGCCATCCATACAAGTCTATGGGAAACAGCGGAATCTGTTAACGGATTCCGCTGTTTTCCAAAAGGGCGGATTGTAACGGAAGGAAAACAACGCAAGTGTGAAAGTACCCTTACTTTTAAAATTGGCTTTCTTCTTGCCTCTCTTCTATAAAGGCCAGATTTGTGGAGTATACGTCTAACAGTTGTTATATGGACAGATTCTCCTGACTCAGCTGTGGATTTCCGCAGCTCCTCCAGAGTGACCATGGGCCTCTTTGCTGCTTTTCTAATTAGTGCTCTACATACTTGGAATATGTTTAGGTGTACGACCATGACTTGTTAGGCTTGCAGTTTTGCCATACACGTTCCATTTTTGGATGATATATTGAACAGTGCTCTGAGAGATGTTCAAAGCTCGGGCTATTTTTTTTATGATCTGACTTTTTTTTTTCTCCACAACTTTATCCCTGACCTTCCTGGTGGGTTCCTTAATTTTCATGTTTGATTCCTAAGCTTATCTTTTTGTGGCTGCTATATTTCCCTGTTGTAATGTGACAAAGCTACTTCCAACCTAGGGACCTAGGGACCAGAATCGGAAAAAATGAACAGTGTACATCATTGATGGGCATGGGGAGACCTTGCAGTCTAAAGGGGGCTTTACATGCTGTGACATCACTACTGATATATCGTTGGGGCCATGTCGTTAGTGACGCACATCCGGCGCCGGTAGCGACATCGCAGCGTGTGACACCAAGGAGCGACGATCAACGATCGCAAAATCGTTCAAAAACGTTGATCGTTGACACTTCGCTCCTTTCCTTAATATCGCTGCTGCCACAGGTACAATGTTGTTCGTCGTTCCTGCGGCAGCACACATCGCTATGTGTAACACCACAGGAACGACGAACATCTCCTTACCTGCATCCACCGGCAATGCGGAAGGAAGGAGGTGGGCGGGATGTTACTTCCCGCTCATCTCCGCCCCTCCGCTTCTATTGGCCGGCCGCTTAGTGACGCCGCAGTGACTTCACTATGACGCCAAACGCACCTCCCCCTTGAGGGAGGGATTGTTCGGCAGTCACAGCGACGTCGCTGACAAGGTATGTTCGTGTGACGCTGCCGTAGCGATAATGTTCGATATGGCAGCGATCACCACATGTCGCACGTACGACGGGGGCGGGTGCTATCGCGCTCGACATCGCTAGCAAACGCTAGTGATGTCGCAGTGTGTAAAGCCCCTTTAGGATATGCTCAGGTCAGACTTCACTCTCCTTCTCTGCCTAGATGTATCGATGTTTTGAAGTGCCCTCCTTTAGCTGACAAGCGCTGCAATGTGCCTTGTTCAGTTTTTCCGATTCCGGTCCCCCAGATCGGAAAAAGTTTTGCTGCATCACAACAGAGGAATATAGCAGCCACAAAGAGATGAGCTTACAGGAGCAGGGCAGGTAATAGAAGTATATTAGGAAAATTATTATTATTAAGATTTAGGTCATATGACAAGGGGTTAAATTAGTAGTGGAAAACCTCTTTAATCCAAACAATCAGATCCGGCCATGCTTTGATTAGAATTAGTTCCAATCGGTGATCCAGTATTCCCAATGTTTGGATTAGGCATAAGGCTACTTTACACGCTGCGATATCAGTCACGATATCGCTAGCGTGGGCACCCGCCCCCATCGGTTGTGCGACACGGGCAAATCGCTGCCCGTGTTGCACAGCATCGCCCAGAGCCGTCACACATACTTACCCGCCCGGCGACGTCGCTGTGACCGGCGAACCGCCTCCTTTCTAAGGGGGCGGTTCGTTCAGCGTCACAGCGACGTCACAGCTGCGTCACTTATCCGCCGCCCAATAGAAGCGGAGGGGCGGAGATGAGCGGGAGGTAACATCCCGCCCACCTCCTTTCTTCCGCATTGCGGCCGGGAGGCAGGTAAGGAGAGCTTCCTCGTTCCTGCGATGTCACACGGAGCGATGTGCACTGCCGCAGGAGCGACGAACAACTTCGTTACTGCTGCAGTAACGATAATCGAGAATGGACCACCATGTCACCAATGAGCGATTTTGCACGTTTTTGCGACCATGCAAAATCGCTCATCGGTGTCACAAGCAACGGCATCGCTAATGCGGCCGGATGTGCGTCACAAAATCCGTGACCCCAACGAATTAGCGATGTCGTAGCGTGTAAAGCCCCCTTTAGTCACCAAAGAGCTAGAAAGCTGAACCTCTTTTGATTGCCAAAACCAGAATAGTTTTGATTGAGGACTGTGAACTAATTCACTGCTTAGTTCTGATGTAGTCTACAAATATTTATATCTATACTAGAAGGTGGGCCGATTCTAACGCATCGGGTATTCTAGAATTTACGTATTGTGTAGTTAATGTATGATTTTTGTTATATATATATATAGAGAGAGATGTTGTTGTGTTTTGTTGCCAAGTGTTTGTGTAGGGCGCTGTAAATGTTCTGGGTGTTGTCTGGGTGGGGGGTGTGAGAGTGGTGATGTTTGTGTGTTGCGTTGTGTGCTGCGTTGTTTGTGGAGCACTGTGTGTCTGTAGCGTTGTGTGTGTGTGGTGCTGTGTGTGTTGCGCGGTTTGTGTGGGTGTGTGTGGGGTGCGTGTGTGTGTTTTGGGGGGAGGTATGTTTTGTGCAATGTGTGTGTTGTGCGGTATGTGCATATATTTGTGTGTGCCGCGGTGTTTGTGTGTTGTGTGTGTGCAGCATTGTCTGTGTGTGTGGGGGTGTCTGTGTAGGGCGGTGTTTGTGGTTCCCAGTGTGTGTGTGGTGTGTTGTGCGGTGCGTGTGTGGCGGTGTGTGTGTGTTTTGGGGGTAGGTGTGCACCCCTCCATCGTGGTCCACCCCCCATGCTGCACCCCCCATCGTGCTCCTTCCCCCATGCTGCGCACCCCCCATCGTCCTCCATCCCCCATGCTGCGCATCCCCCATCGTGCTCCATCCCCCATGCTGCGCACCCCCCATCGTGCTCCATCCCCCATGCTGCGCATCCCCCATCGTGTTTCATCCCCCCATTCTGGGAACCCCCCATCGTGGTCAACCCCCCATGCTGCACCCCCCATCGTGCTCCATCCCCCATGCTGCACCCTCCCATCGTGCTCCATCCCCCATGCTGCACTCCCCATCGTGCTCCATCCACCATGCTGCGCACCCCCCATCGTGCTCTATCCCCTATGCTGCGCACCCCCCATCGTGTTTCATCCCCCCATGCTGCACCCCCCATCGTGCTCCATCCCCCATGCTGCACCCCCCATCGTGTTTCATCCCCCATGCTGCACCTCCCATCGTGCTCCATCCCCCATGCTGCACTCCCCATCGTGCTCCATCCCCCATGCTGCGAACCCCTCAGAGAGGAGTATAATAGGAGGATTATAATAGGAGGAGTATAATGGGAGGAGTAGTCCTGGGGAAAGAGGAGTATAATGGGAGGAGTTGTCCTGGGGGGGAGGTGTACAGGTGCCCAACGTGTGCGGGAGGCGTGGCCGAGCGGGCATAGTGTGAGGGGGGCGTGGCCGAGTGGGCATAGTGTGAGGGGGCGTGGCCGAGCGGGCATAGTGTGAGGGGGCGTGGCCTAGCGGGCATAGTGTGAGGGGGCATGGCCTAGCGGGCATAGTGTGAGGGGGCGTGGCCTAGCTGGCATCATGTGGGGGCGTGGTCTAGCGGACATCGCGTGCGGGGGCGTGGCCTAGCGGGCATTGCGTGCGGGGGGCGGGGCCTGGCCAAACGGTTAATCCATGTGGGGGGCGGGGCCAGGCCGAGCCGAGCAGCCAATCCATGTGGAGGGGCGGGGCCAGGCCGAGCCCAGCGGCCAATCCAACGGTTGTCACTGTAAGGACACAATGTCACTGTAATGACACAATTTTGGAGCAAGACAGACAGACAGACAGAGTAAGGCAATTATATATATAGATGTATGGTATATTTTAATGGAAGAGAACTTAAACTCCAGTGCCCCATTTTAGAAGTTGCAATCCTATAAGTCAATACTGACTCTTTAATAAGCCTTTCCATATGACCTAGGATTTAAGCCAAACCAGAAACTGAATTTGCTTACATAGTGTTTCAGGGTATTGTCCCTCATCAGTGCAAAGTATGAAATCTGATTTGCTTATATGAGAGGCTTATAACTGGCTTATGAGAGGCTTATGACGGTAACATTTCTCCTTGTGGAGAGTGACATACCTAGCATGCCTGTGCAAGGAGGCTTATCAGCCATGCAGTGCTCCTTTGGGAAATTAAATATGCAAATAGTCTAACTCTGTAAAGGGTCAATATTGACATTTACAGTGCCTTGCGAAAGTATTCGGGACCCTTGACTTTTTCAACTTTTTCCCACATTTCAGGCTTCAAACATAAAGATAAAAAATGTTAATGTTATGCTGAAGAATCAACAACAAGTGGACACAATTGTGAAGTTGAACGAAATGTATTGCTTATTTTAAACGTTTTAAATAAATAACCGAAAATTGGGGCGTGCAATATTATTCGTCCCCTTTAAGTTAATACTTTGTAGCGCCACCTCTTGCTGCGATTACAGCTGCAGTCTCTAGGGGTATGTGTCTATCAGTTTTGCACATCGAGAGACTGAAATTCTTGCCCATTCTTCCTTTGCAAACAGCTGGAGCTGAGTGAGGTTGGATGGAGAGCGTTTGTGAACGGCAGTTTTCAGCTCTTTCCACAGATTCTCGATTGGATTCAGGTCTGGACTGTGACTTGGCCATTCTAACACTTGGATATGTTTATTTGTGAACCATTCCATTGTAGACATGGTTTATGTTTGGGATCATTGTCTTGTTAGAAGACAAATCTCCGTCCCAGTCTCAGGTCTTTTTCAGACTCCAATAGGTTTTCTTCAAGAATGGTCCTGTATTTGGCTCCATTATTATTATTATTATTATTGTTTATTTATAGAGCACCATTGATTCCATGGTGCTGTACATGAGGGGGTTACATACAGAATACATATACAAGTTACAATAGACAGACTGGTACAGAGGGAAGAGGGCCCTGCCCTTGCGGGCTTACATCCTAAAGGATTTTGGGGAGGAGACAGTAGGTGGGGTGTAGGTGGGGCGGCAGCTCCGCACGGTGGTGGGGCGGCAGCTCCGCACGGTGGTGGGGCGGCAGCTCCGCACGGTGGTGGGGCGGCAGCTCCGCACGGTGGTGGGGCGGCAGCTCCGCACGGTGGTGGGGCGGCAGCTCCGCACGGTGGTGGGGCGGCAGCTCCGCACGGTGGTGGGGCGGTGGCGTCATTGTAGATTATAGGCATTTCTTCTTTCTTCCCATCAATTTTAACCATCTTTCTTGTCCCTGCTGAAGAAAAGCAGGCCCAAACCATGATGCTGCCACCACCATGTTTGACAGTGGGGATGTTGTGTTCAGGGTGATGAGCCGTGTTGCTTTTACGCCAAACATATCGTTTGGCATTGTACCCAAATAGTTTGATTTTGGTTTTATCTGACCAGAGCACCTCTTCTTCCACATGTTTGGTGTCTCCCAGGTGGCTTGCGGCAAACTTTAAACAACACTTTTTATAGATATCTTTGATAAATGGCTTTCTCCTCGCCACTCTTCTATAAAGGCCAGATTTGTGCAGTGTACGACTGATTGTCGTCCTATGGACAGACTCTCCCACCTCAGCTGTAGATCTCTGCAGTTCATCCAGAGTGATCATGGGCCTCTTGGCTGCATCTCTGATCAGTCTTCTCCTTATTTGAGATGAGATTTTTGAGGCCAGGTCTTGATAGAATTGCAGTGGTATGATACTCCTTCCATTTCAATATGATCGCTTGCACAGTGCTCCTTGGGATGTTTAAAGTTTTGGAAATCTTTTTGTAACCAAATCCGGCTTTAAACTTCTCCACAACAGTATCACGGACCTGCCTGTTGTGTTCCTTGGTCTTCATGATGCTCTCTTTGCTTTAAACAGAACACTGAGACTATCACAGAGCAGGTGCATTTATACGGAGACTTGATTACACACAGGGGCTTATATTTATCATCATCAGTCATTTAGGACAACATTGGATCATTCAGAGATCCTCAATGAACTTCTGGAGTGAGTTTGCTGCACTGAAAGTAAAGGGGACGAATAATATTGCACACCCCACATTTCAGTTATTTATTTTTTTAAAAGGTTTAAAATAAGCAATAAATTTCGTTCAGCTTCGCAAAAGTGTCCCACTTGTTGTTGATCCTTCACCATAACATTAAAATTTCTATCTTTATGTTTGAAGCCTGAAATGTGCAAAAAGGTTGAAAAATTCAAGGGAGACAGATACTTTCGGAAGGCACTGTAGTGTTGCTGCTTCCAATAGGTAGCACTAGAGATCAAGTCCTCTTCTTCTCTGAAGAGGCAATTTGCATATTTAATTTCTCCAGAGGAGCATTGCATGGCTCATAAGCCTCCTCACAGAGGCATGCCAGGTATGTCACTCACCACAATGAGAAACGTTACCTCTTAGACCCTGGTGTATTATAGGAGCAGCAAATAAAGTACTAATAGGGTAATTTTCCTTTACACATGGCATGGGACATCCTTCTATGGGCGTCCTACATACATTTAATATGCTTCCCATTATGTTTTTAAGAAGTGATATATCCACTATTTAAAGGGAACCTGTCACCAGATTTTTGGGTTCCATATCAAAACTAGCACCTTCAGCAGCTCCTGTGCTGCATCTATAAAGGTGCAGGTTATCCCCTGTTTCCCCCTGTAGACCCCACAAATATGTTTAGATAATCTCCCGCTCTGTATGCAAATCCTTGGGGCCGGTCTGATGGGCTTCCTAAATGGCAGCACCTGTCCCTCCTTTTGGCGCTGATCACTGTCCTCCTTTAATGATTAATGTCGGTGACGCCTCCTCCGCCATCCACGTAGCCAGGTAAAATCTCGCGCCTGCGCAGAGACATTGCCATCTCTGCCCTATTGCCTTTGACTTTGATGTTTAGGCACAATACTTCAGACGTCTAGTTATAAGGTGATTTGGTCATTTTCTTAGCTCTCCTCCTAAAGTGAAATTATCAGCAGGTTTTTGCTATGTAATCTAGGAGCAGCATGATAGAAGGGGCTGAGACCCAAATTCCAGTGATTTGTCACTTTTACTGGTCTATATGCTATCATTTTAAAATCATTGTTTTCTCTGCTGCAAATCTAGCACCTCAGAAAGCTGAGCCCTGTATTACCACGCCCTCACGGCTGATTGTCAGCTTTCTGAGTACACTGTGCATAGGCAGAAAGCTGCTAATTAGTGATGTGGTTGGGGTTTACACAGAACAGTTGACTAGGAGGCACAAGACACCTAGTTCAGTAGTGATAATCTCCTGCTGATAAAACACTGATTTTACTGAAACTGCAACACACAGCCCCTACTTCATTTTCCCTCATATTGCATAGCAAAAACCTGCTGACAGATTCCCTTTAAATACTTTATATTATTCCAATCTCCATGCTGTTTAGCTTCTTAATGTAATCTTTGGAAACTTTTACTTGCAAATTGGCGTGTCCCAAATACTTTAGTTCCTAAAAGCCTTTCTCCACTTTATTTCCTCAATTTTTTTGATTGAAAAAAATATATATATTTTTAATAGGTTTTTCTATTCTTTAATTGCTCTGTCCCGGAATACTATATCTTTCCAGAGTGGCCACTTTTAGTCACATTTTAATTATAGGAAAATCAGAACGTAAAAATATCCAAATAGAACATCATAAAGGCATAAAAATATAGAACATAACAAAAACTGCAGCTGTTCAAAAGCATCTTTTTTGGAATTTTCTTTTTTTTTTTTTTTCTTAAGCACATTTTACATTGTTGCGTGAACCTTGGATAATATTTCATGGCTTTTACGTGCCGTATAATACACATCTAAGAACCGCTAACCTATTTAGCACATTTTATTGAAATGTAAAAAAAAATAAATGGCAAAAACAATAAAAAAAATACGCCCCCGCAGTTCCATTCGGCTCCTACTTTCGCCAGTCTACACCAAAGCATTCTTTACAATTCTTTTGTTTCTTCACTTGGCACGGCCTCGGCTCATCCTTTCTTTTCAGATCATTCCGGTAATGATGTCCTCCTCGCTTTATGCTCGCATTTCATTTCGCAGCATACACATGTTGTGGTTTAAGTGACGACAAGCTTTTCACTCTTTTTTTCCTCAAGATATTTCTGCACACTCCGGTGTTTGTCTGACTTTTTTTTTCAGTTTTGTTTTTATTTTATTACTGTGCTTCTTTAGTACTTACCATTTGTACTGCCTGGGTATTGTTTATGACATCGGGTTTTATGATTAAGCCGGCTGCCAGCATTCTTCTCTGTTTAAGTCATCCACTTTGTCTCTATAACTAGACACAAAAAAAAAAAAATAATTCAAGTGGCAGCAGTGTTTTTTTTGTAATTGATGTCATATTAAATGTCCAAGTATTATGAAATGGATAACATGCACGGAGATGTTTTGGCAGAGTTTCAGCAGCCACATGCAAACCATAATCACCAATTCCCACCTCGTAAGGCAAAAGCCTGTGAATCTTATTACTTATGCAGTTGATTCACAAACACAAAAAAAAAAAACGATAATGTTTTCTTCTGGAAAATATAATGAGGTTTCTACAATTTCTTTCGGTTTTGTGATCTAAAGTGTGCCAAGGACGAAGAGAGCCGAGATCTTGTCCAACAGTATGGAGGTCTGCAACCCAAACACAATAAGCGATAATGTTTTCTTCCTGAAAATATAATCATGTTTCTATAATTTCTCTCCATTTTGTGATCTAAAGTGTGCTGAGGACAAGGAGACCCGAGATCTTGTCCGACAGTGTGGAGGACTGCGACCCAAACACAATAAACGATAATGTTTTCTTCTGGAAAATATATTGATGTTTTCTAAAATTTATCTCCGTTTTGTGATGTAAAGTGTGCCGAGGACGAAGACACCTGAGATCTTGTCCAACAGTATGGAGGACTGCAACCCAAACACAATAAACAATAATGTTTTCTTCTGGAAAATGTATTGATGTTTCTATAATTTCTCTCCATTTTGTGATCTAAAGTGTGCTGAGGACAAGGAGACCTGAGATCTTGTCCGACAGTATGGAGGATTTCAACCCAAACACAAAAAACGATAATGTTTTCTTCCTGAAAATATAATTATGTTTCTATAATTTCTCTCCATTTTGTGATCTAAAGTGTGCCGAAGACGAAGAGACCTGAGATCTTGTCCGACAGTATGGGGGACTGCAACCCAAACACAATAATGTTTTCTTATGGAAAATATAATGATGTTTTCTAAAATTTGTCTCTGTTTTGTGATCTAAACTGTGCCGAGGACAAGGCGACCCGAGATCTTGTCCGACAGTATGGAGCACTGCAACCCAAACACAAACAATCATAATGTTTTTTTCTGGAAAATATATTGATGTTTTCTAAAATTTCTATGAATTTTGTGATCTAAAGTGTGCCGAGAACGAGGAGACCCAAGATCTTGTCCGACAGTATGGAGGATTGCAACCTAAACACAATAAACGATAATGTTTTCTTCTGGAAAATATAATGATGTTTCTATAATTTCTCTCCGTTTCATAATCTTAAGTGTGCCCGAGGAAAAGGAGACCCGAGATCTTGTTAGACAGTATGGAGGACTGCAACCCAAATACAAAATAAAATAATGTTTCTTCTGGAAAATACAATGATGTTTTCTAAAATTTCTCTGTGTTTTGTGATCCAAAGTGCGCCGAGGATGAAGAGACCCGAGATCTGGTCCGACAGTATGGAGGACTGCAACCCTTAGCCATGCTCCTCGGCAAGTCCGACAATAAGGAACTCTTGGCGGCAGTGACAGGAGCCATCTGGAAGTGTTCCATCAGCCGGGATAATGTGACAAAGTAACGATTTTGGCCATTATTTTAATATCGATTGATGTGTGTTTTGCATTATCTAAATCCCAGACAGCGATAACGTTCAATCCAAGAGTCGTTCTCGGCACTTACCGGCCAGCTGGTTGAGTTGAGGGAAGGTCACAGGCAGGGTGAGGGATTTCTTGCAGATGAAGAGGACAAGATCAATGAGTAATGAAAGTAGCAGGAAACCTAAATGAGTTCTTTGGCTTAGTTAACAAGTGCCTAGACTGCAAATATCAGAGAGATTGACACAATGAGCACCTCTCAGGGGCAGTTATATACATCAAGCTGTCTCGGAGGGGATCATTTAGAGATCAGTCTCAGTGATAAGCAGCTGCTGGCTAAAGAGTGAGGACAACACATGTCTCCATATATCCTCAAATCTGCACATAACTTCTTGCTAGACTACACGTTAGCTGAGAAAAATATCCAGCTCGTGTGCTTCATCTGCTGCACAACTTAGCCGGGATGTCACATAATTGGCCCGCCGCTGATCTATGGTGTGGTAGATTGCAGATAAGAAAAAAAAAGTAATCTGTACTTAGACAAATCATTTTACACCCCAAAGATTTATAGCATTGTTCCATGCTTACATTTACTCTTCTTTATTCTGGGTGTTGGAAGAATATATATTTGGAGGAGCCATCACCCTTAAGACTTAATAATAGAGTGTTTTACGACTACTGCTCGAGGAGGTTTCTGAGTCACTAGATGTCTTTAAGAATTGTGAGCATACAAGCCAACAGGTTCACTCACAGACAGAAAGGGCCCCTTTGCAAGAACAATATAGGGGCCCTTTGAAGCCCAAGAGATCATAAAAATGCAAAATTGCACCTGCTTTGAAGGTAGAAATGGGCCCTCTAAACTCTTGGGCTCCTACAGGTTACACCAATGATATGGCCACCACTGGGTTCACTGATAGTAATACATTTATTTATGTTTAGTGGCAATTAAAGGGGTATTCTGGCTTAAAAATAAAATGTGTCCCGGTCATGCGATAACCACACAAGGTGCATGGTTATCACAAGCCTGAGCTCCAATAGCTTTACCATCCCATGCATTGGCGTGTGCATGGCATAAACAGGACAGGCTTCTTCTGGTAGTAACCAGTGCAGGTTCATTTCTTAAAGGGAACTTGTCATAATGAAAATGGAGTCCATCCTGCAGCCACCGTGTTATAGATCAGGGGGTGCTGATAGACTGAAATATAATTTTGTGAGATTCAGCATTACTTGTTTTATAATCATCTAATCGTCTGATCTTTGTGGGATTTTTTTGGCCCAGTGGGCTGTCCTATCAATGATTGACAGTTATCTTTTAAATGCACTCTGATAGAGGCTGGTTTCAGACGTCCGTGTTTTAGGTACGTGTGACATCCGTTTTTAACACGGATGTCACACGTACCCATGTTACCCTATTGTGTACTCACATGGCCGTGTTTTCACATGGACCGTGTGGCCCCGCTATTTCACACGGAGACGTGTCCGTTTTTTCTCCAGCAGCACGGGTGTCACATGTGATCCGTGTGACATCAGTGTGACACGTACCGAAGAAAACACAGGTTTTTAAATAAAAAGCTTTTCTATATTTACCTGTTCCAGCGCTTCTGTCTCTGGCTCTGCTGCCCCCCGCTCCTGCCCCCCGCTCATTATTTTCATTGATTATTCACCGCAGTGAGCAGCTGGGAGCAGGGGAATCGCGGTGTCAGCGCTGGAGACAGCACCGCCGAGAACAGCATGGCTGGGGACATCGCTAGTGACAGGTGAGTATCCTGCCAGCAGTGTGTGTGCATAGACGTCCAAGAGGACATCGGATTTCCCAATGAACTATGATGACCTCCTGATGACACCCCTGTGACAACTGCGTTACAGCGAGTGTCACAATGGTGACTTCCAGGGGTTCACGAGAGTTCATTGGGAACCCTGATGAGTCCCTGGATTGTCACTGCACAAACTGCTGTATACTCACCTCTCACCGGCGATGTCCCCGGCGATGTCCCCCGCGATGCTGTCCTCGGCTGTGCTGTACCCAGCCTGTCCCCACGATGCTCCGGCTTCCAGATCCTCAGGCAGTGAATAATCAATGAACATGAGCGGGGTTCAGGAGCGGGAGGCAGCAGAGCCGGAGACAGCATCGCTGGATACAGGTAAATATAGAACATCTTTTCATTACAGAGACACGTGTTTTACCCGATACGTGTCACACGTATGCAAACACGGATGTCACACGTATAACACACGTATGACCATAACCATGCGTGTGACTGGTACCTGATTAAACACGGACATCTGAAACCAGCCATAAAGAAAGCTGATAGGACCGCCCACTGGACTCAAAAAGCCCAGAAAGAGCAGAGGTTTAAGTCATTATAAAAATGGGCTATACTGAGGGCTTTCTCACAAATGTATATATCAATCTACACCACTCCCCTTACTCTATAACATCCTGCTTGAAGATTTTACTTTATTTTCTTGGTGACAGGTTCCCTTGAAAAAATGATGAACAATTTATAAAGAAAGTATATTAGCAAAATGTTGAAACTTTCATAATATAATAATTAATTAACTTTTTTTTTTTTGTGCTGAAGCTCGAGTGCCCCTTTAAAGGGAACCTGTCACATGAAAAAATGCTATTAACCTGCAGATATGGGGTTAATCATACTCTGCTGAGTAGTTCCCCTTGAAGGGAACCTGTCAGGTGGAGAAATGCTATTAACCATATATGGTGTTAATCTACAGGTTAATAGCACTTTGAACGTGCCCGGTGCCTGCTCCACATTAAACCCTGCTGCTGGGATTAAATAAACCTTATCCCTTCCGGTAGCGTTCAGGTTTCAGCCACAGGGGAGGCGTCGGCGTGGGTACAGTCACCGCTCTGTGTATGGAGAGTCTAACTGCACCCCCACACTGACTGACATACACTAAGGGGTACTTTGCACGTTGCGACATCGCTAATGCGATATCGTCTGGGTCAAATCGAAAGTGACGCACATCTGGCGTCGGTAACGACGTCGCAACGTGTAAAGCCTAGTTGCGGCGATAAACAATCGCAAAAGCGTCGTAAATCGGTGATCGGTGTAGTGTCGGACATTTTCATAATGTCGCACCAATAGGAGATATGATGTTGTTCCTCGCTCCTGCGGCAGCACACATCGCTGTGTGTGAAGCCGCAGGAGCGAGGAACATCTCCTTACCTGCCTCCACCGGCTATGCGGAAGAAAGGAGGTGGGCGGGATGTTTACGTCCCGCTCATCTCCGCCCCTCCGCTTCTATTGGCCGCCTGCCATGTGACGTCGCTGTGACGCCGCACGACACGCCCCCTTAGGAAGGAGACGGGTCGCCGGCCAGAGCGACGTCACAGGGCAGGTAAGTGCGTGTGAAGCGGCTGTAGCGATAATGTTCGCTACAGCAGCTATCACAAGATATCGCATGTGCGACAGCGGCGGGGACTATCGCGCTCGGCATCGCTAGCATCGGCTAGCAATGTTGCAGCATGCAAAGTACCACTGTCAGTCAGTGTGGGGGACCTGGTTACAGCCGCCTCACTCCATACTGAGCAATAACTGTGGGCGCCATCCCTGTGACTAAACTCTATCAGGAGGAATATCATTCATTTCCTTCCGGCAGCGGGGTTTAATGTGAAGGCACCGGGCTAGTTCAGAACGCTATTATCCTGCAGATAAACCCCATATTTGCAGGTCAATAACATTTTTCCATCTGACAGGTTCCTTTTAAGGGGAGCTACTCAGCAGAGTAAATTTCTGACAAAGACTTGTCAAAGCTATACTAGTGGATGCAGTTTAATCCATTTTTTTCTTCAATAAAGCCCTGTTCATTTTTGCGGGATTCAGATGGAACCTTGTATAAAGCACTAGACTGCAATGACAAAAATGGGGATCAAATGGACTCCATTTATTCTATATTTTTCCAGCCATATCTGTCCTTTCAGACCAGCGTAACAATGTACTTTACTATGTTTTTGTGCCAGTCGGAGAGACTGATGTGTTGGAATTCTCACCATTTTGCTATAGACTCCCTCATAAAATAACAACAACCTATAGTCGTCTCCGGCGCCGGACCCATTCCAGTTGTGATGGCACTGGCTCTCCTGGGGCTCAAGTGACTTTATTATGTCATGTGAGCCCTGCCGTCAATCAGCGGCCACTTCATACTCATTCCCTGTAGACGAAACTGAAATTTGCAGGAAGTCAAACAGCAGAAGCTGCAGCTCTCATGTCTTCCGTGTATCAGTCCGAAAGAAGTGAGTGTGATTGGCTGCAAGGCTCGTGTGACATAATCATGCAAGAACCGGGTGAGCCAGTGCCGTCACCGCTGGAATGGCGCTGCATCGGAGGGGAGTATAAGCTGTTATTTTATAAGGAAGACTATAGCTATCGAGCAGGATTTATTTATTTTTTTATAATTTCGATCAGTGGAATGGGTAAATTATAAAGTCAGGATGCCTCATCGTGTCCAATACTAACGCATTTCATGTATATAAAGGACTGAGAAATAGAAATCATATCAGACTAACTTGTTTGCTTTGTTTTCAAAGGTTTCAAGAATACAAAGTTATCGAAACCCTTGTTACCTTCCTGAGTGACCAGCCAGAAGAGGTCCTTGTTAATGTTGTAGGTGCACTGGGAGAATGTGGCCAGGAGCCCGCCAATCGGGCCATTATCCGTAAATGCGGAGGTATCAATCCACTGGTCAATTTACTAACCAGCACTAATCAAGCGTTGCTGGTGAACGTTACCAAAGCTGTAGGTGCCTGCGCATCGGAGCCTGAAAATATGGCGTAAGTAGCACATTTTTCAGTGATACGTCAAAATAATTTCTTGAGGTAGAAATATTTAAAATATATGGACAGCTTTGGGGTATTTATTTTTTTATTTAAATCCATGTATTTTGGGCTAAAAAGCATTTTTGCTATAGAAGATTATTAATTATTATTTTTAACTATTTGGCTTCTACATCCTGTATGGATTGTAGTACATGGCAGATTATGGAATGAGTTATAAGTCAAATCCATCAGCTCCTGACGGCAGCGTCTGTAAGTCTTATATCAGTTCTTCTGAATGATGGTCGAAACTGATTTAAAGGGAACCAACCAGCAAAATTTTCACATATAAATTAAAGGCAATGCCAAACTGGCGCTAGGAGGATGGTGAATAAAATCCTTCCTTCAGTTTAGAGATTGGATATTTGATTGCAGAAATTTTTTTTAGCAAAGGTTCAGAAATTAGTGCATTGGTGGAGTGGCATGAGCATCGGGTGGGACTGTGTATGTCCGGTCTTCTCTAATGATTCCTCCTCTGGCTGCCTGCCGCCCCTCTGCCGCCTCGATTAACACCATGGCCAGCGCGTGTACAGTAATATTTTCAAGTTTTTCTCCAACTCTTCAATAAATCATCACATGCGCGCACTGCGATCACCAGTGCCATTTTATTGAAGACACTTTAAAGACGAATATGAGCGTTGGCTCATTCGCAGATTGAATTTTTTTATCAGCGCATGCTCCGCCGCCAATCATAGTCATCTCCACCGGAGATTGCGCTATGCACATGCGCTGATTCTTGTGCCATTTTATTGAAGACACTTTAAAGACGAATATGAGCGTTGACTCAAACGCAGATTGAATTTTTTTTTATCAGCACATGCGTCACCGCCGTTCATCTCCGCCGGAGATCATGGTATGCGCATGTGCTGATTCCGGTGCCATTTTATTGAAGAGTTGGAGAAAAACTTGAAAATAATACTGCACACGTGCCGGAAAGTTGCAATATTTGACACAAATATACTCCAGATCCCCCCCCCCCCGGAGTGATTTTAGGTGCCCCAGTTATAGTGCAATATTTGCACCATTTGGTTAAATTGTGTGAATTTTTGCACTCAAACGTTGCCAAGCCAGATAAAGAGAGGAATAAAAGACCTTTGGTTTTTTTTTTACTTTGCTCAAACTACGTGTGCCATTTTTTTTTAATAAAAAAAAAACCTGCCACAAATACCACAAGACAAATAAAAGGAGGTGACTTCAAAAAAGCTGCAAATAATCGGGGCTCAAGTCTTATGAATTATGCAAAAAAATACTTTATTTCTACAGCCTAATTATCTTTTTTAATTATTTTTCACTATTTTTGTACATAGATTCTAGGTACTATTACTTCACTCTAAGGCTATGTGCCCACGCTACAGGATTTACCGCGGATTTACCGCGGATTTTGCCGCGGATTTACCGCGGATTTGCCGAAAATCTGCAGCAGCAGCACTTCCAAGCCATTTCAATGGCATTTTGGAAATGCTGTGCCCATGCTGCGGATTTTTCCGCGGCGGATTTGCCGCGGATTTTGATCCGGAAAAATCTGCAGCATGTCAATTGTTTGGTGCAGATTTGGTGCGGATTTTTGGCTTTGACTGGGGAAAAAAAAAAAAAATCCGCATCAAAATCCGCGGTAAATCCGCGGCAAATCCGCGGCAAATCCGCGGGTGCGGATTTGCCGCGAAAGTCGCGGATTTTCAGGCAAAAAAATCCGCAGGGACATTCTAGCGTGGGCACATAGCCTTACACTAGCAACAGAAACCCCCCAAATATATTATATTCCAATACACAATACTTAATACATCACACGTTTGCATATTACATTAAAACCTTGTATTATTTTTATTATATTTTAAATAGTTAAATAATTATAATAAAATATTGAAAAATATATTAAAATTAGATATTATTTAAATAATATTTATATTTTATTCATTTTCTTATGTCTTTAGTTATTTTTTATATTTTTATTGTCTATAATACACTTAGAATCAGTATGTCACAGGAGAAAAGTAGGGATTTTATATTCTAAATAATTTATATAATGTATTTTATTATTATTATTATTATTGATTTATTTTGTATATTTTTATTGAATATAATATCAGTACTTCACAGGAGAAGAGTAGGGATTTTATATTTAAAATAATTGATATTATTTATTTATTTTTTATGATTATTTTGTTGATTTACTTTGTACATTTTTTTGACTGGCTATAATACCAGTAGTTACATACAATCAGTATGTCACCAGACAAAAGTAGGGATTTTATATTTTAAATAATGTATTATTATTATTATTATTATTTATTTTGTATATTTTATTGAATATAATATCAGTATATCACAGAAGAAAAGTAGGGATTTTATATTTTAAATAATGTATATAATTTATTTTATTTTTTATGATTATTTTATTATTTTTAGGATTATTTTATTTGATTATTTTATTGATTTATTTTGAATATTTTTATTGAATTTCACACTAGTACTTAGAATTAGTATGTCTCAGGACAAAAGTAAAGATTTTATACTTTAAATAATTTATTTTATTTATTATGATTTTTCTTCATATTTTTATGATTATTTTATTTATGATTTTTTTTATTGATTTATTTTGAATATTTTTATTGAATATAACACCAGTACTCACATAGAACCAGTATGTCACTGGAGAAAAGTAAGGATTGTATCAACTGCTACAAATTAGTATAGATTAGGAATGTAAATATTAGATTTGGTTAAATCTATCTGATCACCATAAATAATCTTTGAACATCGAGTTTAGCCTGGATGTAAAGCACATGGATTTCTTTGTGTCACAATGATATGTTTGTGCAGAACTTAGTTCCGTGTCCTCAGGAGATAATAACATGGTCTTGTCCGTTAGAACGTGGTGCAGAAATATATCAGCTTCCATCTTTTCACGAGATTTAGGTTCACGGTGTCTCCATACAAAGATAGGATTGTAAGGGGATATTGGGTTTAGTCTGGCCTGCGGCGCGGTTTAACGTCCTCTACGGACCCTGATGTAAAGTTATGATTCTCCTTCTGATTGATGTATAAACACTGGACAGATGGTGCCGCGATGATTCTGATGATAATTCATTCTTCGGCTCGTCATAAAGATAGTTTGATTAGCGTGTGTTTAAGTAATTAGACGGCGGTATTTAATGCCGGTCATGTTAGTTTGGACGCACATGGAAAACAAGTTAAACTTTATACGTTCCCAACAAAGGATGCACTGTCTATAGACGCTTAAGCCTCTATCAGCCTTACAGATGCTTTTCCTTTCACGGACAGACTACGGTTCAAAATAGGAAGCTGCGTAAAACAAAAAAAAAGGTTATTTCAAAAACACAGACATCCTCCTTCAGTAATGAGGTTCTGCAATAAATATTTGTTTCAGAAACTACTTACATTTTACAATGTGTCTACAGTAGATTCTTACATTTGACTGGATTGCATCGAAAGATTGAGAAAAAAACAAAGTTGTTTGTCCAAGAAAAAAACAATGGAGAATAGTGGTATCCTAAATAATGCACATTTTTTGGAATGACATGTTACATTCACAAGAGTCTAGGATGATTTTACTCTCATTTCTTGGTTAAATACAATTCTTCACAGTCAGGATCTTATATTTCTGCTGCAATAATTGATGTTTATTTCTTCATTGCCTGGCTGCTCGACAGGGTAATTGACCGATTAGACGGAGTTCGTTTGCTGTGGTCGTTGCTTAAAAATCCTCATCCAGATGTACAGGCGAGTGCAGCATGGGCCATCTGTCCCTGCATCGAGAATGCAAAGGTGGGTATAAATGACAAGTCCCTGTGTCGTGTCCTACAGCCGTATACTAGCTCTCAGATTTCTTTAAGTTCTGTGGAAAATCATTTTTTGTGGGTGATTTTATACAAACTAGTAAAAGATTACACACACTTCATTTTTTTCCCCAAAATAATATATATATATATACACTCACATACATATATATATATATATATCTATATATATATATATATATATATATATATATATATACTCACACATATATATATATATATATATATATACATATATATACTCATGTACTCACATATATATATATATATATACATATATATACTCATATACTCACATATATATATATATATACACACACACACTCTCTCATATATATATATATATATATATACTCACATATACAGTATATATATATATATATATATATATATATATATATATATATATATAGATGTGTATGTGCGTGTAAACACATACACCCATTATTTAGATGATAGATGAAGCATGGACAGCTAGATAATAAAGTTAGAGGTAAAATAAAGGGAGATAGATATAAAAGAAAGATAGAGAGATAAAAGTAGATAGAGAAATAGATCTAAAAGAAGGATAGATAAAGAGAAAACAAAGTTAGATAAATAAAGGTGAGAGTAAGATAGATACAAAAGATAAATAGAGATAAAATAAAGAATAAAAAGATAGATAGATAATAAATAGAGATAAAAGAAAGCTAGATAGATATAAAAGATAGATAGAGATGAAAGAAAGTTAGATAGGTATAAACGATAGAGATAAAGGAAAGATGGATAGATATAAAAGCTAGAGATAAAAGAAAAGAAAGCTAGATACAAAAGAAAGATAAAGATAAGATAGATATAAAAGATAGATAGAGAGATAATAGAGATAAAAGAAAGACAGATTGAGACAAAAAAGATACATAAAGATAAAAGAGGACAAAAGAAAGATAGAGATAAAAAATAGATGGACAATATATATATGTATGTATAGAGAGAGAGAGAGAGAGAGAGAGAGAGAGATGAATAAATCATAGGTATAAGATAGATACATTTAGCTAGATAAAGATAAAAGAAAGTTAAATAGATAAAAGATGGATAAAAGGAAAATAAATAAAATGTTGATGGTTAAGTGGAGCTAGATATAAGATAGATGGATAAAGCATAGATACAATATACATTTTTGACAGAGTAAATAAAAGATAGACAGCAAACCAGCACCAATCCTTCAAAGTGTGACTGCAATCCTCCAAATCCACTGGCTCATAGATAATAATTCCAATATAGCAAAAAAAGCGGTCGCACTCCATACTTACCAAAAATAAGTGAAAATAGTGTATTCCGTGCCCAATGTAAACAACATTTTGCATGTCAAGGTGTGATCTTTTCTCAAACTTTACTTGAGGCTGAAGACACCTTGAGCCAAAACGTTGTGTACCTTGGGCATGGAAAATGTTTTATATTTTTATAGGTCAATATAGCTAGGAATATAAGCTTTGTGTACATGCTATATAAATCTATCCTTTTATGGAATTTTTCACTTGTTTTTGCTAAGTACAGAGTGCGGTTTCCTCTGCTGTGTAGATAAAAGATAGATATAGAACAGGTCGCACTCCGCACTTAGCAAAAATGTGAAACATTTTATATAAGGATAGATTTATATAGCAGATACATATAGATTATATTCCTAGCTGTATTGACCTAAAAAAGGATGTATGTAGTAGATGTCAATATGTTTTTTGCTTTTTTTTGCTTTGATCAACATGCATTTACTTAATATATGTTAATTATTTAGTATATATCAGTTTAAATGTTATTGAATTTAAAAAAAAAATGTTTTATTCTAATTGTATTTGTAGATAGTTGGTAATGTGCGTATCACTTTGTGCAGAATGTATTCAGCAGTTGTACTGTAGGTTTTTTTGTTTCAGCATTTTTTTATGAGTATTTTTTATTTAGTTTTTTTTTTTTTAAGGCACTGATTGTAACATAGTTCATATTTTCCTAGTGACACAAAGTTAAAATCTGCCCAGCTACAGCTGCCACAATGAAAGACAGCAAGAAGACAGTAGCATTTTTGAAAGAAAAAACATTGTGTGTAAAACCGTCCTAAAAAAGTTTATCTGCTCAACCCTCTTCCTAAATGCAGATTCTCTAGAGGAGAGCTGCTAAAGGACAGTACGTGACACCCATTTGCAGCAGCTCTCCAGTGGTTTAGGAGTGCCAATCCTTTTAAAGAGGACCAACCACCAGGATTTTCATATATAAGCTAAAGCCAGTGCTATACTGGCGCTATCAGGCTGATTCTATACATACCTTTTAGTTGTGAGATCGGATGTATAGTTTCTGAAATTCAGGCAAGTAAAGTTTGTGAAATGCACTGAAATTTGATTGATAGGTGCTGCAAAATATCTAATAGGTGGGCTACTTTTGCTAGTTATTCCCACCCCTGTCTGCTGCCTGTCCTTCCTCCCCCTGTAACATAGTAACATAGTTTCTAAGGCGAAAGGAAGACCTTATGTCCATCCAGTTCAGCCTATTTTAGTGCCGCTGTTCTCCAGTGTTGAACCTGTGGAAGGCAAAAAACCCACAGAGTAGAAGCCAATTTTCTTCATAGGGAAAAAAAAATTTTCCCGACTCCTAAGCTGGGTCAACTATCTGCCTGTAATACTATGTTATTCAGAACCTTCTATACTGTTGCTATCAAGAAAAGCATCCATTCCTCTCTTAAATTCATTCAGTGAGTTGGCTATCACCACTTCCTCAGGAACAGAGTTCCAGAGCCTCACTGCTCTTACCGTGAAGAACCCTCTTCTATGCTGGTGCAGAAGTTTTCTTTCCTCCAAATGAAGAGAATGCTCCCTTGTTCTTGTCATAGTCCTTGGTACAAACAGATCATGGGAGAGATCTCTATATGGCCCTCTGATATACTTGTACATATTTATTAGCTCTCCCCTAAATCTTCTCTTTTCTAGAGTAAATAGACCTAATTTTGATAACCTTTCTGGGTATTGTAATGCACCCACTCCATTTATTATTTTAGTTGCCTGCCTCTGAACCCTTTCAAGTTCAGTAATGTCTTTATTGAGCACCGGTGCCCAAAATTGCACACAATACTCCAAGTGTGGTCTGACGAGTGATTTGTACAGAGGGAGAATGATGTTTTCATCTCGTGCCCCCAGACCTCTTCTAATGCATCCCATCACCCTATTTGCTTTGGTGGCTGCTGCCTGACACTGGGCACTCCAATTTAGCTTCTTATTGACTAAGATGCCTAAGTCTTTTTCCATGTCTGATTTCCCCAGCAGTTTCCCATTTAGTAAGTAATCATAGCATCTGTTTCTCCTTCCCATGTGCATAACCTTACATTTATCTGTGTTAAACTTCATTTGCCATTTGCAGCCCAATTCAATGCAAACTGTCCTCCTTTGTGTTAACTACCTTACATAGTTTTGTATCATCTGCAAATACTGATATTTTACTCTGTAAGTCATCCACCAGATCATTAATAAATATATTAAATAGTTGAGGGCCCAATACAGACCCCTGTGTTACCCCACTAGTAAGCCTGGCCCAATCTGAGTATGCACCATTAATAACCAATCTTTGGTTTATATCACTGAGCCAGCTACAGTACCTACCCATCTACACACATTTTTCCTGAGCCCAAGCTTTCTCATTTTACTTATCAATCTTTTATGTGGGACAGTGTCAAATGCTTTACAGAAGTCGAGATAAATGACATCCAATGATTCTCCTCAGTTCATTTGAAAGCTTACATCCTCATAGAAGCTGATCTGTCTCTGTGATTGCAGGGGGAGGAAGGAGAGAGGAAAGACAGGGGAAGAAGGCCAGGCAGCAGACAGGGGCGGGAATAACTAGCAAAAGCAATCCACCCATTAGATATTCTGTAGCTGCTAACAATCAAGCAACAGTGCATTTCACAAAATTTACTTGCCTGTATTTCAGATACTAAACATCCGATCTCACAACTAAAGGTATGTATAGAATCAGAATGATAGCGCCAGTATAGCAATGGCTTTAGTTTATATAGGATAATTCTGGTGGTTGGTCCTCTTTAAATGGTAGTTTAACTCAAACCTCATTTCTCGTGGCAGTAAAAGTGTTTGATTAGTAAATAAGATCCAGAACTGGGATGCAAGATTTCCCAAAGATTTCTTCTGCAGGTTATAGACTATAAGTTACAGCCTGCAGTATGTGAATGGGATCCAGATAGCAGCGTGGTAACTGCCAGATAAGTGCCTGTTATTCGGTTAATGGTAGAAGTAGGGAAACTATGGGTTATGTAATGTATCTTTCAGCCCTGTTTGTATTATTAGAGCTTTCTATTTTGGGCTATTGTTAGCTGAGCTGCTCTCAAACATATCCTGCCAACTGCATCCTTAAGAGACCAATATGAGGCATGTAGTGCGGATTCTTAGTTTCCAATGGGGTTCAGGGCCAGTCGTTATCTTAGATGATAAATGGAAATATATATATATATATATATATATATATATATATATATATATATATAAATATATAGAAATATATAATATATGGAAGAGCAGGATCAACCCCCCGAGTTGTCTATTTGAGCATGCAGGTCATAGTAAGCAGACTAAAACAATGCCTTGATATCTGCGAACAAATGTATTATTCCAGAAAACTCCACATTTTTCTTAATTTGTAAGTTAGCTGTTAAGATCTCTTGGCTGGACACAGATCTCCCTGAGATTCTGGCCCCTGAGTTTATTATACCTGTAAAGGGTTGAGACATGTAATGACTAACAGACATGTAGATCAGGGGAGCAGACTGTCAGTCATTACATGTCTCACATTGGTATCACCCCTTGAATTTCAAATCAAGATTCTCAGGGAGATGTGTGTCCGGCCCATAGATCTTACCAGTTGATTTACATATAAAGAAAAACATTGATTCCCTCTGGAATAACACATTGGATCACAGATTTCAAGGGATCATGTTATTCAGCTTCCTATGACCTACTTAGACGGCTTCGGATGGTTGATCCTACTGACAGATTCCCTTTGAGACCATTCTATATTACATTTGGATCTTCTATTTTCCCCTTCATATGCATATAATTACAAAGAGAAGAAAATATTTTATTGGCATATGTAAATTGAAAAAAGCTGGCGGCATTTTTGCTCAAAAGTCACATAATTTCCAATACATAAAACAATATGGATCCTTTTATTTCTTTATTGCTGTGTATCAAGCTTATTATATATAAAATTAGACATTAGGACTGATATAAAATCTAAAATAGAAATGAAAAAAAAAAGAATGGTAATTTTGATAAAACCAATTAAGCTGATTGATCGCATAACACATGTGAAATATATGCACGTTAATAGATTCATTAAAAATGCCACATTGTTGCCAACTGCCAAGATGTCTTTCTGATGCCAAATCTATACTTCTTGTATTATTCTTTCTCTATGCATTGGATAATGTGGAGATATGCTAAATTTTACAATTTTAGGTTTAGTTTTATAGTATCATAGACACTCATTAGTAAAACTACAGCCGGCACTGCCATCTCTATTACTTTACCTTCCCCATGCCAGGTTGGCACTAGTCATTTGGGCACAAAATATGATGGAGCGAACAAAAATGAGTGTGTAACGGCTAATTCAGATGTTGGTGATGATCATGGCTGAGTGTTTTTATCATAGTGTCATCAGAGTTTGATCAGCGTCAGGCTGCGCTCACACGGCTGTAGATTCTCTTACATAGTTACATAGGTTCAAAAACAACCTAGGTCCATCTAAATCACCCTTCCTCCACCAATTCTTCATTTTGTCGCCAAGTCACTTATAACCAACAATGTTGTGTGCACTGAGGAAATCATCCAGCCCTTTTTTAAAACCTGTTATAGTATCTGCCATTACTACCTCTTGTGGTCGGCATTCCACAGTCTGACTGCTCTAACTGTAAAGAACCCTTTCCTATTTAGGTGCCGGAATAATTTTTCTACCACTCGCAGTGTATGCCCCCTGGTCCTTAGTGTTGTCTTTGGAAGGAATAAGTCATGTGCCAGTACTTTATATTGACCACACATGTATTTACAGTGCCTTGCGGAAGTATTTGGCCTCATTGAGTTTTTCAGCTTTTTCCCACATTTCAGGCTTCAAACATAAAGATAAAAATTTTAATGTTATGGTGAAGAATCAACAAGTGGGACACAATTGTGAAGTTGAACGATATTTATTGCTTATATTAAACTTTTGTAAAAAGAATAAACTGAAAATTGGGGCGTGCAATATTATTCATCCCCTTTACTTTCAGTGCAGCAAACTCACTCCAGAAGTTCATTGAGGATCTCTGAATGATCCTAAATGACTGACGATGATAAATATAATCCCCCTGTGTGTAATCAAGTCTCCGTATAAATGCACCTGCTCTGTGATAGTCTGTGTTCTGTTTAAAGCACAGAGAGCATCATGAAGACCAAGGAACACAACAGGCAGGTCCGTGATACTGTTGTGGAGAAGTTTAAAGCCGGATTTGGTTACAAAAAGATTTCCACAACTTTAAACATCCCAAGGAGCACTGTGCAAGCGATCATATTGAAATGGAAGGAGTATCATACCACTGCAAATCTACCAAGACCCGGCCGTCCATCCAAACTTTCATCTCACACAAGGAGAAGACTGATCAGAGATTCGCCAAGAGGCCCATGATCACACAGCTGAGGTGGGAGAGTCTGTGTCCACAGGACAACAATCAGTCGTACACTGCACAAATCTGGCCTTTATGGAAGAGTGGCAAGGAGAAAGCCATTTCTCAAAGATATCCATAAAGTGTTGTTTAAAGTTTGTCACAAACCACCTGGGAGACACCAAACATGTGGAAGAAGGTGCTCTGGTTAGATGAAATCAAAATCAAACTATTTGGGCACAATGCCAAACGATATGTTTGGCGTAAAAGCAACACAGCTCATCACCCTGACCACACCTTCCCTACTGTCAAACATAGTGGCAGCAGCATCATGGTTTGGGACTGCTTTTCTTCAGCAGGGACAGGGAAGATGGTTAAAATTTATGGGAAGATAGATGGAGCCAAACACAGGACCATTCTTGAAGAAAACCTGTTGGAGTCTGCAAAAGACCCGAGACTGGGACGGAGATTTGTCTTTCAACAAGAAATGATCCCAAACATAAAGCAAAATCTACAATGGAATGGTTCACAAATAAACGTATCCAGGTGTTAGAATGGCCAAGTCACAGTCCAGACCTGAATCCAATCGAGAATCTGTGGAAAGAGCTGAAAACTGCTGTTCACAAATGCTCTCCATCCAACCTCACTCAGCTCCAGATGTTTGCAAAGGAAGAATGGGCAATAAATTCAGTCTCTCGATGTGCAAAACTGATAGAGACATACCCCAAGAGACTGCAACTGTAATCGCAACAAAAGGTGGTGCTACAAAGTATTAACTTAAAGGGGACGAATAATATTGCGCGCCCCAATTTTCAGTTTATTATTTTTTATAAAAGTTTAAAATAAGCAATAAATTTCGTTCAAGTTCACAATTGTGTCCCACTTGTTGTTGATTCTTCACCATAACATTTAATTTTATCTTTATGTTTGAAGCCTGAAATGTTTGAAAAGGTTGAAAAATTCAAAGGGGCCGAATACTTTCGCAAGGCACTGTATACATATAAATAAGATCTCCTCTGAGACGCCTTTTTTCTAAGCTAAACAAATCTAACTTTTTCAACCTGTCATCATATATGAGGCCTCCATTCCTTGTAGTAGTCTAGTTAACCGCCTTTGAATTGACTCTAACTTCTGAATGTCTTTTATAAAATGTGGAGCCCAAAACTGGATCCCATATTCCAGATGTGGCCTTACAAGTGATTTATAGAGGGTGTGAGATAGCGGGGCCGTTGATATGTGACGGACGGTACGTATCTCCCAGAATGCGTACAGAAACATATTAGAGCCCTACATAGTGGTCAGTCCAGTAACCTCCAGGCCGGGTTATGCAGGTGGCTCATGGCCACAGTTCTCGTTTAAAAGCTCTTTGTAAAGGCCTGGGTGGGGCAGAGTCTGTTCTGTAAGCTGCAGAGCAGGAAGCCTAGGAAAGTTCAGGCCTGTGTGGAACGATTATAAGTCTGTGGACCCTCCTGGAACAGCCGAATGGGGTATCGTAAGACCGTCTCCTACGGCAAGGGGTGCCTGTGTGACGGGGACCCGTATGGACGGTGCATAACCCGGCTGTGTTCCGGATGACTTTACCTGTACAGCAAGGACAATAAAGCTGTTTGGATCGGACTGTTTTGGGTCACTGCCTCTTTGTCGTCCTGGGGGACCCCCACCCCGCTACAAGGGGTAACAATACGTTGGGATCACGGGATCTAATCTCTCTTTTTATACACCCTAAAATCTTGTTTGCTTTAGCAGCTGCTGCTTGACATTGAGTGCTGCTGCTCAGTTTATTTGTAATCAGGATACCCAAGTCCTTCTCCTGTTCTGTAGTCCCGAGCTTACTTCCATTTAATGTATACGCAGCTATAGGATTAATCCGTCCTAGGTGGATTACTTTACATTTATCAACATTATATCTCATTTGCCAGGTATCTGCCCATTCTGACATCTTATCCAGATTGTTTTGTAATATTGTACTATCAAGGTCAGTTTTTAATATCCTACATAGTTTGGTGTCATCAGCAAAGACTGACACTTTACTATCAATCCCATCCACAAGGTCATTTATAAAGAGATTTAAGACTCGGTCCTAGCACAGATCCCTGCGGCACCCCACTGCTGACTGCAGCCCATTTAGAGAATGTACCATTTATGACTACTCTTTGTTTCCTATCTTTTAGCCAATTCCTTACCCAGTTGCATATAGTTTCCCATAGTCCTTGTTTTTGCAGCTTTAGTACTATTATGTGGTACAGTATCAAATGCTTTTACAAAGTCCAAATAAATCACATCAGCTGCATTACCAATATCCAGGTTTGCACTTACCCCCTCATAGAACCCCAACAGGTTGGTTAGACACGACTTATCTTTCATGAATCCATGCTGTCTGTCAGTTATTATATTATTTTCTGCAACATATTTTTGCATGTCATCCCTTAAAATGCCCTCAAAAACTTTGCATACTACTGATGTCAGGCTTACTGGACGGTAGTTGCCTGGATCTACCCTCTTACCTTTCTTAAATATCGGTACCACATCAGCAATCCTCCAATCCTGAGGCACCAACCGAAAGAGTTGAATTCTTTATGTAAGTGACACTCTGATCAGAGTTTGATCAGATTGTCAGCTTAGTGTGCTCCGACTCTTTCAAAGGAGAGAATTGTATCACAGGTGAGGAGAACATGGAGAATAAAACGTCTCCATCTTCTCCATTCCATGAGTCAGCGGAAATGGGACTGCAAGGGGATGTCACTCCAGTGCCCTCGCATGATTTCCATGTACCCATAGACTTGTATCGGTTCACACCGTCCGATTTGTACAGTACACCTTGATTTTGTTTTCTCATGCTGAATCGATATGAGTAAAAAAGCTCTGTTCAGCACTACCCCATCGTAAAATATTGGACTGAGTGCCATCCAATAATATATTATTGCCTTTCATGGACGAAATGGAAATAATGGCTTCCGGGTTTACGTTTACAAGAGTTGGGATTTCCAAAAACAGCCAAGTGCATCTATTCTACGTTGTTTGCGTAATTCCCATAGACAATAATTGAGCTTGCGGAAATAGAGTCACAAAGCGAGCTACTCTGTTGGTACATCTGCAAATACAAAGAGCAGTTCAGCTCACCTGTTATAGTTCATTGGAGATCAGCACGGACCAGAAGGAGAAAGCCAACACCCAGCAGATAAGGAGATAAATTTGTAGGATTGTCCAGCAAACAGGTCCAAAATTTAAAAGTAATTTTTTTTTTCTTAATTTCATTGTATATAAAATTCCATCATGTCAAGTACAAAAACATAGAGCAGGAGGACGCGTTTCGGATATCATATCCTTATTCTGTCATGGAGACAGAATAAGGATATGATATCCGAAACGCGTCCTCCTGCTCTATGTTTTTGTACTTGATGTGGAGACATGGGGCTCAGTGGGTGCTCTCGTCCGCTAAAACTGTCCGCCTTTAGAAAGACAGCGTGGCTCAGGGCTCATCCCAACTGAACGCCGGCCTCCTTAACCGTGGGCGGAACACTACTCAGACAACACAGGGTGAGGGAACCACAATAATTAGACTTTATTGGATCCCCAAACAAGTAACGGCACATAACACATAACCAGCAAAACACACAAATGTAACAGGCAACAGAGTGTCACCCTTCCGCTGGCTCACCAGGGATTTAAAATGTCCATGCCTCAGATGTTCCAGGGCTAATTACTCCAATCCAGCAGCACCACGCTTTCGGCGTGCACCCACCATGACTGGAATAACGCCAGATTTAGGAAGCTTGCTGAGGTCTGCAAAGTCTGTACCAGGTGACCGATTTGTCCCAACCTGGGTTTCCTCCTTAAGTAGTCTCTGGTATGATGATATAATCCTGGCAGCCGGAGTCGAAATCCCTAGACTGTGGATATGGTCTCCAATCAGAACCGAAGTCCTTAGATTGAAGCCACAAGGTACCTGATCCTCTAGCCAGCTCCCAAGAGCTTAGACTGGATCATGCACATCCATCAACAACAACCTGGTGACTTAAAGAAATCCCCTTTTATAGCCACAGCCTTCCCTTTGGATACACTGCGTCCTCATCGGATTGGTTGGACAAGATTGCTTCTCCCATTGGATGAATTTCAAGCTGCATGGATAATGTTCCTTTAAATGATGTGGGTAGGCAGACTGAGGATATCTACATGGAGTCTGCAAGTCACCGACTAGACAATGGCTACTAAGGTAATCACATTAGCAATACACAACTACATTACAATGATTACTGGAAGGGTCTGGAGAAACAATATCTAAGCAAACATGAGGTAATACACAAAAGAACAATACGTCTGGCTGAATGTTAAGAAACTTTAACCTATGAGAGTCCATGTCGTCACACTTGACATGATGGAATTTTATCTACGATGAAATAAAGAAAAAATGTTTTAATTTTAAATTTTGGACCTGTTTGCTGGACAATCCTTCAAATTTATCTCCTTATCTGTTGGTACACCTCCCATCTTGCTTTCTGCTGCATCGATTAATGATCTAGGACCAGATTCTATAATTTTCTGTGCAGGTGATTACCTTGCTATAAATGGGTGATTTGTCAATTAAAGACATCCTGGAATTTATTTATAATAACATTTTCTTCACTATTTTTTTTTTCTATGTGTAGAGAACCTCTTTTAATATATTATGAAATGATTAATAAAATAATGTAAGGATGCACAGGGTTGTAACTAAAAAAGATGCAGCTGTTTCGTAGCATTTGTGCCATTGAACTTGATGAGGTCCAGAAGGGCCCAAGGGTGGAGATCTGTAGAATAAGGGACACGTAATTTGGAAGTCTTGTGATGGGTCATACACGGGATCTTGGAGCTTTAAAAAGATTTTCCATGAACAAAATTAATTTTAAAGTTTAGGTTAACCAATAGATCTTAGAATAATAATAAGTTCCACAAAAAAAATGTTCTTGTGCTGAGATAATCTTATAAATGTGTCCCTGCTACTGTGTAATGGTTGTGTCTGACCGTACAGGAACATGGTCTGATCATACCACATCTCCTGGGCAGGGGAGGATGGAAAAAAAGTTTACAAACATTACAGCACGGGATTGCAAATAATTCTTTCCTGGACTTAAAACATTTTTTTCAAAACAGGCAGGGAAATGTTTTACCTCACAAAAAGAATCAATTGTGATCCCGTCTTGTAATGTCTTTATACTTTTTTGCTTTTTCCCCCACGGCCCAGGAGCTGTGGGATGATCAGACCATGTTCCTGTATGGTCAGACACGGCCATTACACAGTACATAGCAGGGACACATATATAAGATTATCAGAAATTGTACATTTTTTGTGGAATTTATTATTATTCCAAAATCTATTGGTTAACCTAAACTTTTAAATTAACTTTGTTCATGGGAAAACCCTTTTAAAGCTCCAAGACCCCATGTATGACCCATCAGACACAGCCATTACACAGTACATAGCAGGAACACATATATAAGATTATCTCAGCACAGGAACATTTTTTAAAAACGCATCCAATTGTGGAACTTATTATTATTGCAAGATCTATTGATTAAAATCAACTTTTAAATTAACTTTCTTCGTGGGAAAACCCCTTTAAATGACACCTCCCATAACGCGCACCTAAAGCGTAAATAGCAGATTGTCTTTAATAGAAAATAGAAAGGTACAAAGTTTCCTTTTTTCCATTATTACTGTATTTATTGCATCTTCAGCATGAAAATAATGGTTCTCTACCTTTATACGAGGGATTTGATGTTGTTAAACCCTAGAATGTAGCAGAATTTCCAGTTGGCACCTGCTTTGGTTTCCTAGATATTCCGGTACTACGAGGCTTTGTCTCCAATTTTTTAGCGGGTCTCTGTGTCAGTCTTTGCAGTTGCTCAAATTCACAGTCTTAGATTGAAGTGTTTTTCGCATTAAGGTTCACCAAGCCTGCTAATTAAAAGGAATCTCGGTGTTCTTTACATAACTTTTCACCCTAACACGTGTCTAAAAGAAAAAAAAAAATTGCAGCCTCTTCCAAATTTTTTTCTTTTTTTTTTTTTTTCCAGTCTTTTACCAAAACAGTCTAATTTAATGGTTCAATGTTCTGAGCATTTACAAAACAGATTTAACATAAAACAGCTGGTAGACACATATCTAGACATAATAACTTTTATATACCAGTACTGTTCATTGTGCTCAGATTCCAGCAGTACTTTCTTCCACAAATTTCTGTAATGAATAATAACATTTCCTAGTTTTCAAAGTGGATCACTTCCATATTCATTAGTTAGGCCAATTGCCTTAAAGAGGCAGTCACGGCGCATTCTTTATTGACTAACTGTAACGGGATTTTTTTCATGTCAAAAACGTATTAAAGAATATATATATCAAGAAATAATTTAAAATCGCTACATTATTAAATGTAAAACCTAGAAAAAAATTGAAAAGTTTCAAAATTGTTGTACAACGTGAAGTTGCACAAAAACTTAGCAACTTTTGGTGTTTTCATGACAGTTTCGGCCAGCTCCACCAAAATGGATAAAGGTGAGGCATAACCGAGTGCGGGCTGGCACGAAGCGTGGATACGCCTGCCCATCATATTCATGAAAAGTGTTGGCGTTAGTTACGTTACTCCAGTCCCTGGTGAGGTGCACAGAGGTGAAACTCTTGGTTATTTTGGTGCATCTTATGCCTGCACGCCTCTCATTTATACTGTCCTTTGAATCAACAGCCTCAAAGGGACTTTGTCTGCAGGATTCTGCAATCTAATCTGAAGGCAGCATGCTGCAAGAGTTAAAACAAAGACTTCAGCCATATGTCTGTTATCTCAGTCTTTTTTGGTTTACCTGCAATAGTAGCTTAGGCCTCTTATCTTTATCATTAGTGGGTCTCAGCAGCATGTGAGTTGTAGGTCCGACTCCGCCCCCTCTGTGATTAGCAGCTTCTGTCTATGGAAATGTACACTGAAAGCCTGATGTAGACAGGGGAAGCTCCCAGGGCTCTGCTACATACAAAATCTAAAATCTTTCATTGTGTCAGAACAGCTGCAGCCACTAATCTAAGTGATACAAAATTGAACTCAAAGCCTCTTTTTCTACATCATGCTGCTCTTAGATGAGGTAGCAAAAACCTGCTGACAGATTCCCTTTAATGAACCGTAGTCAGAGTTTTTTTCATTATCCTACATATTTCTGAATTTATAGTGGTATTTTAATCCAGGATATTGTTGGGATATTTTCCTCTGAGACCCAAGCCTATCTCAAGAACAGGGCCCAAGGTGATAACAATGAATTGCTGCCCATGCATAGCACAAGTCAAGTGCATCAAGTTCCCTCTATAGGAGCTCCCCAAATAACCAAGCAAGCAAACTTAGCAGTTTTCAGATGTCCTCGGTAGCATTTTCTTGAGCTCCAGTAATAGTGAATAGAGAGAGCTGCACATGCGCGACCACCTCTCCGGTCATGAAAGCTAAAAGCCAAGCCTGCTTCTTGAGGTGGGACCCACATCTACCAGACATTTATAGTATATCCATAAATCTATACCCTTTTAAGCCTTGAGGGCCCTTTACACTTAGACCAACGTTGACCAATGTTGACCAATAACGAAGGACTCGGCAGACACCTTCATGTGTGTGGGGACCCCCTACCATCACCAATAGATGATTGTCAGGGAGAAGAAGGATCTGCTCTGTCCGATTTTGGGCTGCTGATCTTTTTTTTCTCCAGGTGGTAGGCCGCTCTCACATGGAGAACAAAGGACACTCAGCTGAGCAAGTACTCCAGTGGAGGAATCGGGGAAGGAAGCTACTGGCCCAGCGATTGGCCAAACCATTATTTGTCTGCAGCTATCTCAAGTGTATGGGTGGGCTTTACACAAGACATGACTGATCGCAGCATCCCACTGTCAACTGCAATATCATGAGCTCAATTAGAAAATGAAGAAGGCCTGAGGATGGCCTTGGTTAATATTTAGCATCCATGGGTACATTTATTATATTTTAGGCATTATTTGGCATTACTGACCGATTGTTTCTGACATCACCGGGTCATAAGTGTCCAGCAAATACTGCCGCGTCTGAACAGCATTTATCGCCGCTGCACGTCCGCGTGTTTATTTAGTTGTAATGTATGAAATAAGAAAAAGACTTGGTTTTGGAACCTGATTTAGCTTTGGGATTATTTTTTCCTGGCTGAATTCTGTTTGCTACTTTTTTTTTTCTTTCTTAAGTTGATGAACTCTGATTTTTTTTTTGTGGAGAGAGAGCTAGAGGGTTTTACTTTCTGGAAAATAGATCTGGCTAAATTTAATTTACTTTTTAATGCAAAATAAAGTCTCTTTGCTTATCCGTATGCCACATACAGTCCATTTTCAACCTGTTCCAGATGCCGGAACATCTCAGATTTGAGACCTACTAAAGACTTAAAAGAACATCGGACAAATCATAAAAGAGTTATAGATGATCATATGAAATATAAAGCCAATGACAACATAGATTGTGTACAGAAAAATCAATATTTTATGTGTAAACCATTTCCATGTGAGATGCTTTTGTTCTGCAACCCAGTCGGAAGAATAAGCAATACATCATTGACTTTTCCTAGTTTGAGCCAAGTAGTCTTGTAGACATTCGAGTCAGGGGAAGTTAATTGAATATTATCTAGTTTTATGACAGATTACTATATGTTCTATATATTTATGTGGCTCTGATACAGCGCCACGCCAAGTTCTTGTGACATGTAATGTAAGTCATTAACATTGGGCATAAATGTTTGGAGGGTACAGAAGTAGCAGTTGCACCAGAGCCCTGGTATCAGCAGAACAGAAAGGTGATGTCACGGATGACAGACAGTCATATGGTTTCTGGTCATAGAAGGTCACAGCATCTGGCTGCTCAGAATGCCCCCTGACTTTCCATTGTTCCTGCTTTCAGTATTCATTGGTATAGGTAGCTTTCCTGCTGGGTTTATCTCTCCCTTTTGGACCCAGCAGGATCTCGCCTTCCACCCAGTTGCTGACCATCAGACTTCTATTGGTGCTTATATACCCCTTCCTTTCTTTAGACTGGTGCTGGTGATATTCTTCAGTTTATTCAAGCTCTGGTTGCAAGCAGGTGGCTTTTACTCTTCTGGTATAGTTGCAGAAAGCTTTACTGAACTTCTACCTGAGTCATCTGTGGATAAGTAGTTCATGCATTTTCCCCTGTATGTCCTCCTTGTGCCGTCTATAATGGTTAATGGGGTTGACAAAGAGCTTATCCCATCCATTTCCTATGTAGGGTCCAGCACTAGGGATTCCTAGGGTCAGGTATCTGGCTCAGCGCATACGTGCTGAACCTATCTAGGGTGGTGAGGGACTCCAGGGACCAGTAGTAGGTTTAGTAAGGGGGTCACCACCTTTCCTTTCCCTAGACACAGGGGTCACCTTCCCTTTCCTTTCGCCGTGCGCTTGGTACTTCCCCATACCTAGCGTGGCATTAACAAGGGCTTGGGGGGTACAGAAGTAGCAATCGATCCTGAGCCCTGGTATCAGCATAACAAAAAGGTGATGCGTCCTGTTTCAGATTTGTCTTAGGGCCCAGTCTCATTGAGGTAAACCAACTCGTATCGGGAACGCTATACCCCTTCATTACCGGGTCATTTTCCATTTTTGTGTTCATTTTTTTCCTACCTTACTTCCAAGAACCATACTTTTTTCATTTTCCATCAACTTAGCCATATCTATGCTTGTTTTTTGTTTTTGCAGGATGAGTGGTAGTTGTGAATGACACCATTCATTTTAGAATATAAAGTCCTGAAAAAGAGGGTAAAAATTACAAGTGCTGTGAAGTGGTGAAAAGAAAAAGAAAAAAACACTATTCCATCATTGATTTCTGATTTTTTGTTTTAATTACAGTATTCATTATTTGCCAAAAATGATCTGGTAGCATGATTCTCTAGATCAGATTGATTATGGTGGAACCGAAATTGTTTAGTAGGAAAAAAAACTCAGAAATTAGTAAAAAAAAAAAAATAAACATCCTTCAATGTAAATGGGCGAGGGCTTCTTTTCCGAACAGTAAGCTGACATATTTATTATCATTTTGTGGCACATGTGATTTTTATTAGCTTCTTATTGCAGTTGTAGTACAATTCTGGCTTTTTCTTTCTTTTTCTTTCTTTCTTTCTCATTACAGCTTTTACTGTATCAGTTACTACATTTTATCTTTGATTGATTTGTGAACCCGGCCGTACCAAATAGATTTGTGGGTTTTTTATTCATTTATTTATGTATTTATTTTTAAGCGGCTAAAAAAAGTTTGATTTTGTTGTATGTTTTTTATATATATATATATATATATCATTTTTCGGAATATAGGACACACTGGACCAATTGACCCACCTAGGTTTTTGAAGAGGAAAGTAGGAAAAAAAATTGAAGCAAAAAATGTGGTCATGATGCACTGTCATAAGGGAAACCTGCTGCAGACAATGGCATGGGGGTAATGTCCCCCAATTTTTGTACTAATATCCCCCATCCTGGGCCCCTTCCAGGTGTATATGTCCCCCATCCTGGTGAATGTCGTCCATCTTGGTATATTCCCCATCCTGGTGTATTTGGCCCTCATCCTGGGCCCATCCTGATATATATGATCTTCATTCTGGTATATATCCCTTATACTTGTATATATGATTCCCAATTTGTTATATTTAGTATGATCCCCATCCTGATATATATAATCCCCATAATGGCCCCATCCTGGTGTATATACCTCCCATCACGCCGCACACATAAAAAAAAAATATTATACTCACCTTCCTTTCGCTCCCCTTGTGCGTGATGTCCTCTTCTGATGCTGGCAACTGACTTCAGTGTGCAAACTGTGTAGCACATGTTATCTATGCCATGCACCCCCAGTGCCCCCGGCATATTCTCTGTTACCACGCCCGGGATTATGGGCAAGGTGAGTAGTGAATATTCATTTTGTTTAATAACAAACACACGTGATCGCCCAGCCGCTGCAGAAAGCCAGTGTTTGGGTGACCACGTGTGTCTGCTATTAAAGAGAATGAATATCCACTGCTCCCCATGCCAATAATCCTGCACACCTTTCGGTGTTTACTTCAGTGCTAAGAGGACTGCGGGATTATGGGCGCAGAGTGCAGTGAATCTTCATTTAGTTTAACAGCAGGCACACTGTTAGCCCCAGCGCTGGCTCCTGCCTCCTATGACCCTCCTCCTGCCTCCAGTAACCCACTCCTCCACCACCCCCCATCCCCATCCCCTCCATTGCCACAGCTTCTGAACTATGACTCCCCCCCACTTTCATCCAAAATATTTTACTAAAAAAGTGCATCTTATAGTCCAAAAAACTGTACTTTTTTATTTTGAAACCTAATTTTTCCTATTGTTTTTTTAAACTTTATTTGTAATCAACTTTTAATTTAAGTCCTTTTAGAAGACTTGAACCTCCAATCATCTGCTCGCTTGTTCTATATATGCACAATAGTAGCTTTTACAGTATATGTCTATGGAGCGTCAGAAGAAGGGGCAAGAGGCTATTAGCTTACATTGTAAAAGAGACTTCTGGGTCACACATAGTGTTACCTGTGACATCACTGAGAAGAGGCGCAGAACAGCTCGTGATACCAGAAAAAAGCGGTAGGTGAGTATATTTATAGTCACAGCACAATACATACACAGATTTAAAGGGGTTATCACATGAGCAAAGTTAATTTTACAGTTGATTTCAATCAGTAGAACTTGCAATAATAATACATTTCACAATTGGATGTGTTTTAAAAAAAAATGTCCCTGTGCTAAGATAATTTTATATATACTGTATGTCCCTGCTATGTACTGTATAATGGCCGTGTCTGACTCTACAGGAACATGGTCTGATCATACCACATCACCTGGGCGGGGAAGGTAGTAATAAAGTATACAGAAAGGGCAGCACGGGATCACAGCTGATTATTTTTGTGAGGTAAAACATTTCCCTGCCTGTCCTTAAAAATATTTTACCTCAAAGAAAGAATAATTTGCGATCCCAAGCTGTAATGTCTGTATACTCTTCTGTGTCCTCCCCTGCCCAGAAGATGTGGTATGATCAGACCATGTCCCTGTACGGTCAGACACAGCCATTACACAGTACACAGCAGGGACACATATATGAGATTATCTCAGCACAGGAACTTTTTTTTCTAAACACATCTGATTGTGTAAATTATTATTATTCCAAGATCTGTTGATTAAAATGAACTTTGTTTGTGGGGAAAACCCCATTAATAATAAAAAAAAAACTTCATGGGAGAACTTCTTTAAATTTATTGTTCAAATGGGTCAGGTACAAATGATAAAAAAACAGATACCAGTAGTGATGGGCAAATAGTAAAATATTCGGGTTATTTGTACCAAATACCTAGTCTTTATTTTTTATTATTATTATTAATATTAATTATTATTATTATTAATTATTATTATATTATTTGTCACCAATTAGGAACCTAATACAAGTCAATAAGTACCCTAAGTATTTTTCGAGGAAATCTTCAAGAAAAAGCTTGGGTTCCCCACTGACTTGTATTAGGCTTATTATTCGTGATGAATATTCCAATACTACTAGGTTTTCGGTACGAATAACCCGAACCCAAATATTTTACTATTCGCCCATCTCTAGATGTGACATGTCGAGGTCCAGTTCTTTCCTAGTGTTGACCTCTGCTTCTTGGTCACTTCCCAGACACAATGGAAATGGCTGATAATGCCTCCTCCACCAATCACTGGCTGCTGTGGTGTCCTGCCTCAGTCTGTCATTGGCTAATTGGACCCTTCCTAACATTTCAATGGAGTTGCGACTAGGTTAGGAAGCAGAGATCAGCAAGAACTGGTTGAACACTGCTGAAGATTGCTGAAAGTATATATTCTAGATTCCTTTGTTGTTTTCTTTTAATGTTTTTGAACCATTTTAACTGTCGATTGTCACGGTCGTCTCTCTGCTTTTGGAGACTAGTGACAGTTTCAGGGTTGGAATCCCTCATTACCATCTGGGACTCTACATTGAAACGTGGTTTCATTTCTCTTGGTGCTTAAACAGTTCATGTCAGTTTTGCTGCTAGTATCTTCCCTACAGTTCATGTCAGCTGCAGAACCTTTCCAGCCACACTCCTTTGTGTTTAAGTAGCCTGGTTTCCTTAGAAATCTTTGCTGAATATACAAAATCATTTGTATTCTGGCCCCCTTGGTGGAAGGAGCTGCTGTGGATTCATCCTGATATTATATCTTCTCCATTTTGATTGTTTTTCCCCTCTTTGTCTCACCTGCCCTTATGTCTTATTAGTGCAGCCGTGGGTCTAGTGAACCTCACCTGCCTCTCACTAGTCAGGGCATCGGTAGGGTTTCCTAGGATCTCGGATTCCTGCTCTGCGACAGTTGCGGAGACTGTATAGGGTCTGGCTAGGAGAGTAGGGACAGCTACAGGTGAAGATAGGAGGTGTCCCATCTACCCTCTCACTAGTGCCAGGGCCCACCGTTGCAATTATATTCCCAGTGTCCCCCTTGTTTGTGGCATTAGTGTGGTGTGTTTTTTGTTGTGCGTCAGATATCAGTTGGTCTGAACACATCCGTCGTGCTTATTGCGTGACATCGACTTTTATTAAATCCCTCTAATCTGTTGCATTTTGGGCTCATAATACATTTATGAATTGGGAGGATTTAGAAATATAGAGTACAAGTCAATGCAATGTCATAGGAGTTGGAAAAGCTAAGAAGACATGAGCTCTGGGACAGAAGAAATGAGGAGCTTTTCGCATATCTACAGCTAAAAAGTGTCCGGAGTTTTCTTCTGTAATTCCCGTCACATATGCAGGTTGTGCAACTTATGTCTTCCTAGTGAATTGTTTTCTTCTGTATTCAATTAGTTCCAATTATTTCTAGTAGGAACTTAGCCTAAAGTTATGAAAAATTTGGGAATTTGCATTAAAATTTTTAGATGTTTGACCTGGATAGATAGACCAACTGTGTATCCTGCGTGAACAGCTTCAAGTAGAAATGTAAGAAGAAATTTCCAAAAAACCTTGGTTTGGTTTAAAGATATTGCCACCCACAATGAACAGCTGTTGGGCACTCAACCTTTACGGCATGGAGTATGATTGTGACTGATTTAGAGCAGCGACATAGTCAGGCTTTGTAAGATGTTTTCTTAAGAAACAATTCTACATGGTACAAGTTTGTAATGTAATGGAAGTTAAATTAATGTACAAGGGAAACTGAGCTGTATAAAATTGCCATGTAACACCAGCGAAAAGGATAAAATGAAAATGCACCTTGAAGTAGTCGAGGCAATAAACCGAGAAATCGGAGAAGCCGGACCAAAATCTACATTGTGACTGTGAACACCTTCAAGCCTTTGTGAAAGAATGTGTGGCAGTCCCAAGTAAATATATAATCTCTGGGAAGATAAAATCATGCCATTCCGATCCCTTATTCATGCCTTTAAAGAAGGACATAAAGAGGATGAGCACATTATGAATAGAAGAGGAGGAAGGAATCGGTCTATCTAAAGCCTTGAGAAATTTATGAGCAAGAAATCTAAGGCGAGCTTTACACGTTGTGACATCGCTACCGAGATATCGTTGGGGTCATGTCGTTAGTGACGCACATCCGGTGCTGGTAGCGACATCGTAACGTGTAAATCCTAGGTACGACGATGAACGAGCGCAAAAGCGTAAAAAATCGCTGATCTGTGTCACGTCGTTCATTTCCATAATGTTGCTCCAGCTGCAGGTACGATGTTGTTTGTCGCTTCAGCGGCGTCACACATCGCTGTGTGTGAAACCGCAGGAACGACAAACATCTCCTTACCTGCGTCCATCGGCTATGCGGAAGTAAGAGGGTGGGTGAGATGTTATGTCCTGCTCATCTCCGCCCCTCCGCTTCTATTGGCCGGCCGCTTAGTGACGTCGCTGTGACACCGAACGTCCCCTTTGAAGGAGGGATTGTTCGGCAGTCACAGCGACGTCAGCGACCAGGTAAGTGCGTGTGATGCTGCCGTAGCGATAATGTTCGCTACGGCAGCAAGCACCAGTTATCGCATGTACGACGGGGGCGCGGGCTATCGCGCTCGACATTGCTAGCAATTGCTAGTGATGTCGCAATGTGTGAAGCCCGCCTAAGACTGCATCAGATCAACATGTACCTAAGTATCTCAAGTTATTCCATGGGATCAATTTCAAAGTTATTACATTATATTCTATTCTACATCCTCCAGAAAAAAAAATATAACATTCAACTTAAAGCATCACTCCAGCGTTTTTTTTAATTTTAGTTTTGCACCGTGGCTCAGTGGTTAGCACTGAAGTCTTGCAGCGCTGGGGTCCTGGGTTCAAATCCCACCAAGAACAAGATCTGCAAGGAGTTTGTATGTTCTCCCCGTGTTTGAATGGGTTTCCTCCAGGTTCTCCGGTTTCCTCCAAGAACATACTGATAGGGAATTTATATTGTGAGCCCAAATGGGGACAGAGCTGCCAATGTATGTAAAGTGCTGTAGAATAATTGGTCCTATATAAGTGAATATTTATTACTTTGGATTGGTGCTTTAAATCAAAGCAGACATACCCTGTTAGGGAATTCTTAGCTACTGCAGTAGAAGGAATCCCTCATTGTAACCTAACTAAGCTAGACGAAGAGCACCTACGAAGCTCATCAAACTAAGGTATGTGCACACATTTAGTATTTGGAGTAGAAAAATCTGGAGAAATACTGATGGAAAATGCAGCATAAAAAACATACTTTTTTACTCGTTTTGATGTGTTTTTCCCTTAGATTAGTATTGGTGAAATCTGCAGGAAAAACGCTAAAAGACTTTGTGGTATATCCTGCAGATTTAAATCTGCTGCAAATCTGCAAAAAGAAGATACTCAGCGTGTGCATGAGACTTAAAGGAATCACATTCATTTTGAGAGACTAGGAAATATTTCAGGTTTTGTGACAAATCTGTGCAGAAATAAAAGGATTCCGCCGCTCAAGAAACACTACATGCTGCGTTCCTGCTGCCCAATGGTCAGTCGTTCAACGACTGATCCGGCACGCGGCAGATGCAACGCAAGGCCATCAGTCGCAATCCGTCGTCCATACAAGTCTATGGGGAAAAACGGAATCCTGCAAAATATTTTGCAGGATACCATATGTCCTCAAGGCGACAGATTGCAACTGATGCAAAACAACGCAAGTGTGAAAGCAGCCTAAACACAGTAAAAAGACGTCACAACCACAACATGTGCTCGGAACCTAAGAGCACAACCTTGTGCTTTACATGGACAACTCATTGATTGTAACTGATGCTTATAGGGATAAATAACGCTTGTTGACAGATTCATTTGGCCATGACAACTGTTCACTAGTCCAAGCAGCTGGGTAACCTGTGAAGTGCTTTTAATTTTTTCATGTTCCTTCCATTTTGGCTAAGTAAAAAACCCATTGAAAGTGAATCTGTCAGCAGGTTTTTGCTATAGAATCTGAGAGCAGCATGGCTTAGGGGCACAGACCCCGATTCAATCAATGTGTCACTTATTGGCTCCTTGATGCAGTATTGATAGAATCCCTTTTTCCCTTTTTTCCATGCTGTAGATGTAGCAATGGTCACAAAGTTGTGCTGTGTAGAATGTTGGCCAAACCACTGATTGGCAGCTTCCTGTGTACTCTATACATTTTTGGCAAGCTGCCAGTTAAAGGTGGGGTCAGAGTTACACAGATTAGCCTCACTGTCCTGCATATGACACCTAGTCCTGCACTGATAATCTCTTGCTGCTAAAACACTGATGGTATTGAAACAAGCTGCTGAGCAAGTGACACATCACTAGAATCAGGCTCTCAGCCTTTACATTATGCTGCTTTCGGGTTAAATAGCATAAAGTTGCTAACAAGTTCCCCTTAATAGTTGTACCCCAACACCAATTAACGTAACGTTTATCAATGAGCGAATGGTTATTCAGAAATTATAATGGGTGCCCCCCAAAAATGTAAACTTTGAGTCAGTGAAGAAATCGGAGCTTACAATGACAATGAAGACAAATTTGATAATGATAGCTGCAGAATAATTACTAAAGCTGTTATATAAATAAAGAAGGAATTTTGGAAGCTTGATAGAATTAAATTAAGGATTTTGTATCAGAACATGCGAATCACTCTTGGATCGTCAGGACAAACATTTTTTTATGGTATCATTTGTTCAGTCTGGTTTTGGATATGAAGCGATTTTGGCATAAGTGAAGATACAGTTCTGCTTGTCAGCTGTGATTATTTTCAACTGACTCTATTTTTCTAAAATGTGTTTATGACATTTTTTGAACAATTTCTTTATAGGGAAAAATGAACTCTGAAACTATAACCGGAGAATGAAAAATAGTTGATTTTGTAAAACTAAAAATCGTATCTTTATGGATTTATTCTACAATGATCGAAGATCATCCAACTCATGATGTTAAGGGGGTGTTACACGCAGCGATATCGCTGGTGAAAGCACCCGCCCCCGTCGTTTGTGCGTCACGGGCATATCACTGCCCGTGGCGCACAATATCGTTAGGAGCCGTCACACAGACTTACCTGCCTAGCGACGTCGCTGTATCCGGCGAACCGCCTCCTTTCTAAGGGGGAGGTTCGTGCGGCGTCACAGCGGCGTCACTAAGCGGCCGCCCAATAGAAGAGGAGGGGCGGAGATGAGCGGGACGTACAGTAACATCCCGCCCACCTCCTTCCTTCCGGATTGCCGCCGGCCGCAGGTAAGCTGCAGTTCGTCGTTCCCGAGGTGTCAAACGTAGTGTTGTGTGCTGCCTCGGGAACGATGAACAACCTGCGTCCTCTACAATCAACGATTTTTAAAAAGGAACGACGTGTCAACGATGGACGATAAGGTGAGTATTTTCCATCATTAACGGCCGTTCCTTGCTGTCACACACAACGACGTCACTAACGATGCCGGATGTGCGTCATGGAATCCATGACCCCGGCAATATATCGTTAGATACGTCGTTGCGTGTAACGGGGCCTTTACAAGTGCAGTCTACACAATTGTCTATGTCAACACTTGTCATTATAGGACAGCCCCTCCGTGTGGCCTCTCCAGAACTGGAGCTGTCTCTGCCCACTGCTGAAACAAACCTAATTTTCAGGACTGATTTTCTACCAACCCTTATAACTGGTTTTGTTAAAGGGAAACTGTCAGGTGCAATATGCACCCAGAACCACAAGCAGTTCCGGGTCCATGTTTTTAATCCCTGCCTAACCATCCCTGTATAAAAGTAATTCTAAAGATTCTTTATCATATGCTAATGAGCGCAGGGACTAGTCACAAGGGCGTTAGTTCCTGTGCGAATTCCGCCCTCTTAGCATGTTAGTACATCCACAGGGGCGTGCTAACATGCTATTCAATGCAGCATCATCAGCGGGGACACGCGTACCTATGTCTGCTGTCACCGCTGATCAGAAGTCCTGGCTCTTCTGATCATCACAGTATGAAGCGGGTGTATGCGTCTTGTTTTCAGAGAGGTCTAGTACACATGACCGGAAGAGCCAAGATTTCTGATTAGTGGTGACAGCGGACACAGGTACGCGCGTCACCACTCATGATGCTCCATTGAATTGCATCAACTTCCATGGGTCCGCTCATCTCTACTCCTGAACTCATTATTTAGTCTGAGAAACTACTAAAATACAAGGATTGCCAGCTAAGGAATCAGGTTACAACTAGCCATTGAAGTGTAAGGAGGGGGCAGACTCCTAGAGAGGCACAGATACAAACAGATGGTGATGCTGCTACCTTATAGTATCTATCTCTCTCCCGAGCTGGATTCCCAGCCATCCAGCTCAGTAGTGTCTAAAAATATCCTCTATTCTGCTGCTGCTGCTGCTTATGTAGATATCCTAAATAAAGACAAGCGAGCAGGAATCTCTTATGTATGTGTGTCCTGTGTCTAGAAGACATCATAGCAGTTAGTGTCACCCCACTAGCTTCGAGACAACTGAAAATTAGAAATGAAACCTGCTCACAAAACGGAGATAAATTTTAGAAAACATCAATATATTTTCCAGAAGAAAACATTATTGTTTTTTGTGTTTGGGTTGCAGTCCTCCATACTGTCGGACAAGAGCTTGGGTCTCTTTGTCCTCGGCACACTTTAGATCACAAAATGGAGAGAAATTATAGAAACATGATTATATTTTCAGGAAGAAAACATTATCACTTATTGTGTTTGGGTTGCAGTCCTCCATAGGGCGAGAAAATTGGTGAAAAATGCAGAATACAAGTCATATAATCTAGACACAATGACACAATACACAAGGAGTGTTAGCTCAGCTACTTGACTCCAGTCCTGCTCCCGATTCCGCAGTATGGATATCTTGGCAAGGCAAACAATTTGTAGGTAAAGCGATTTCCAGCTCTTAAAGGACCGGACCAAATAACCATGGTTAAAGGGAACCTGTGACCAGTTTTTCAGCCTATAAGCTGCGGCCACCACCAGTAGGCTCTTATATACAGCATTCTAACATTCTGTATATAAGAGCCCAGACCGCTGTGTAGAATGTAAAAAACACTTTATAATACTCACCTAATGGTCGCTTTGTTGTGGATTTTAGTCACATGGGCGTCTCTGTTGTCCGGTTCCGGTGCCTCCTTTTTTGGCCATCTTCGTCCTGAAGCCTGTGTGCATGACGCGTCCTTTAGATTTGTAAATGTATCCATGACGTCATGACTTTACTGCATTGCTCCGTTTTTTCCCGCTCGTTTTTTTCAAGAGGGATGGTCCTTGTGGCGTCAATGTGGCTATTTAATGTATATCTGCTGTCACAATTGTAGATTTGATGTTTCTTTGATGCTTGTCGGTCCTGAAGAAGGGAGCTGAGCTCCTGAAACGCGTAGACCTATGCCAATAATAAAGACACGTTAATCTGACATTTACAAGTGATCTTTTGACACGGCATTATCACCCCTCTCTACTCTTCTTTGTTATCTGCCATCGGGTGGCTGCAGCCTGGATCTTAGTTTTACACGCGAGTAAAGGAGTTGTGACTTGCACAACTACATCTGGTGAGTATTCACTCACCCCCCCCTTACCCCATATTATTGGGGTAATGCCCTATCTGCGCTTTTATTTCCACAGCTCTATTTACATGACGCGTCCTGTGTCATACACAATCACTGGTCCCGCGGAGGCGCACTACAGTACTTTGATCTGCCCTGCTCAGGGCAGATCAAAGTGCGCCTGCGCAGGACCTCAATGCCGGCGAGTGTGGATGATATAGGACACGTCATGTACCCCAGCTACAGAAGAAGGACGACAAACACCATCAGCAGCAGCAGCGCGACCCATTTTATCAGATATGAAGCAGTATTGGTCAGACGGGGTGCCGGTATGGTTCTACTATGTGTCCCAGTGAACACCGTTATATATACTTGGACCAATAACAGAAAACAATCGTAGACATTCAGCTGAGAATAAGTAAAGTAAGACTGTACAATCCCCAGTGCAGCATCGAGCTGTAAATAGAAGACCCGTCGGGCACATTATCAATTACACAAGTTTGGGTTTTCAGAATATGCAGTTGTTGAAAATAAAAACCAATGACCGGGAGCCTTAATTCACTCAGAAACATGAACGTTCTGGAACATAACACCCAAGAGAACATGATTCGTTTTGAAATGTTCTTCAGATCTAGACCCAAAAAATGTAATTCTAGATGGCGGTGATAACACTCTAAATAAAACAATGTTTAAGAATCCCACATGCAAGTTTAGTGGAAAAATATGCTGATAATAACCCAATTAGGACAAGTTCCTAAGTAGATTTCTGTACCAAGTCTGTGGCAAAATTAGCCATTACAAACAAAATCTAATTTGGAAAATGTAAACCCTCTAATCTGTTTAAGACATTTGAAGACCTGTCTTAGATTATTGCCATTCAGAAATAAAACCAGCTCGTTTATAGTAATAAATGAGTGTTCCCAACCAGAATACTGTAATGGCCTTTGTTATGTCTAAATGGAATGTGAAACAAGACATTTATTTCTTCACAATTCTAAATATGCTTTGATATTACCACATTATTATTCTCGAGAATATCATTAGGTTGTGTGTGTATAGTTTTTATGTTCCCAGAAGCACATGGTTTATGTAAACATCAATGCTGTTTGGAATTGATTTTGTTTCTCTCCATAGGGAAAATGCTCACAGTACATACAGTACAATAATACAACAAGTACAAGATGTAGTCTTTCCAGGCATTTAGTGAAAGTTTGCCAAAGCTGGAGTGAGAAAGGAGTCTGTTAGCATGAAATGACTGTTCAAACTAAGGACATGCGCTTGGGGCACCCTTGGCGAGGCCGAACAGTTCAGTGCATCTTCCTACCAACTTCATTTCCATCTATCTCTGCTCACCTCTTTTTTGATTGACAGCTCTAGCTTTACACCAAAGGGGGAAAACAAGTCGGTGGGATGGTGTACTGAACTGTTCGGCCACCATAACGGTGCACTGAACTGTTCGGCCACCATAACGGTGCACTGAACTGTTCGCCCACCATAACGGTGCATTGAACTATTCGGCCACCATAATAGTGCACTGAACTGTTCGGCCACCATAACGGTGCACTGAACTGTTCGGCCACCATAACGGTGCACTGAACTGTTCGCCCACCATAATGGTGCATTGAACTATTCGGCCACCATAATAGTGCACTGAACTGTTCGGCCACCATAACGGTGTACTGAACTGTTCGGCCACCATAACGGTGCACAGAATTGTTCGGCCACCATAACGGTGCACAGAACTGTTCGGCCACCATAACGGTGCACTGAACTGTTCGGCCACCATAACGGTGCACGGAATTGTTCGGCCACCATAACGGTGCACTGAACTGTTCGGCCACCATAATAGTGCACTGAACTGTTCGGCCACCATAACGGTGCACTGAACTGTTCGGCCACCATAACGGTGCACTGAACTGTTCACCCACCATAACGGTGCATTGAACTTTTCGGCCACCATAATAGTGCACTGAACTGTTCGGCTACCATAACGGTGCACTGAACTGTTCGGCCACCATAACGGTGCACTGAACTGTTCGCCCACCATAACGGTGCATTGAACTATTCGGCCACCATAATAGTGCACTGAACTGTTCGACCACCATAACGGTGTACTGAACTGTTCGGCCACCATAACGGTGCACAGAATTGTTCGGCCACCATAACGGTGCACAGAACTGTTCGGCCACCAGAACGGTGCACTGAACTGTTCGGCCACCATAACGGTGCACGGAATTGTTCGGTCACCATAACGGTGCACTGAACTGTTCGGCCACCATAATAGTGCACTGAACTGTTCGGCCACCATAACGGTGCACTGAACTGTTCGGCCACCATAACGGTGCACTGAACTGTTCACCCACCATAACGGTGCATTGAACTTTTCGGCCACCATAATAGTGCACTGAACTGTTCGGCTACCATAACGGTGCACTGAACTGTTCGGCCACCATAACGGTGCACTGAACTGTTCGCCCACCATAACGGTGCATTGAACTATTCGGCCACTATAACGGTGCACTGAACTGTTCGGCCACCATAAGGGTGCACTGAGCACCTGTGCTTGGTTTTAACAGTCATTTTGTGCTCACAGACTCTTTTTAAAAGAAATCTGTAATCATGAATCAGATACTGCCTGTGCATTTGTAGACAGGGATGTTTTACTCTGAAGTTCTGAGTTGTTTCAGAAAAAATATACTTTGGAAAGTCGACCTGGGACTAGGTGTCTCAGCTGATTGGTCTGAATTGTGTCCCTGGCCGGCTTCTTCCTGTTCTTCTCAGACTAGTCAGGCAAGACATGTTGTCCCCAGTTGGCTGGTCAAAGTATGTTTTCTTTGAAACATGCCTGGCTACAATTGTACAGCCAGCATATTATTCATGCGGCCAATTGCAAAGTCAGTATCTTATTCATACGGCCCGTGGCCTGAGCAGCATGAATCTGTCAACAGATTCCCTTTAAAGAAAAAAGGTTATTTAAATTTTTGGGGAGACAGCGCCAATCTTGTCAATGAATTGCATATCATATTGTAACTCAAACCCAATCCAAGAAAAGGGAAATAATGGACACAGTTCATGGAGCGTGTAGCGCCGGTGTCCCTTCACCACTCATCTTCCTCCCAGCAGGTACACGGTCTCATACTTCACTGCAGCCGGTCCGCACTGCCTTGCCTGGCTTCTCTACGGGCCTCCACTTGGGTCTTCCCTGTTTCTTCCTCCCGGAGCCTGTGCACACCACACAGGTCCTTCAGGAGTGCGCCTAGGACGTGAATGCGCACAGCTGCCCTTTTCTTAGAAGCTCAGTGCTCCATTACCTGGAAGTGCCTCTTAGCCCATTGCTGAGAGGCACTGGGTACTTAAGGCACTCTCCCACTAGAGGCGGTGCCTGAGCAACGTGGTTAGTGTTCAGTTCCCTAGCTACCTAGTTGTCAGGTCCCCTCGTTCACTGTCCGTGTTCGTGCCAGTATACATTTTCATATTCTTGATTCCCCTGCCCTGTAGGTTATCCCGGTGCCTGTCCATCCAGGCCATGCTTTCTGCCTCAGCCTTCCTGGTGGCCCCTGTCAACACTAGTGAATCTACCTGTCCTTCCTGGCCTTACTATCCATCTCAACCATTCTGGTGGCCCCTGTCTACACACTAATTATTCTGCTTGTCTGTCTTGGCCGTGCTATGTGCCCCAGCCATGCCAGTGGCCCCTGTCTCTCCTGGCCCTGCTATCTGTCTCAGCTGTCCCGGTGGTCGCTGTCTACACTAGAGACTCTGCGAGCCCACGCCTGTGTCCATCCTTGTCCTGGGGGTCAGCTGCCACAGTCCCGGTCTCTGCCTTGAGAGTGGCACCTGGCATCCACCTTACAGCAGGCGCTTAGTCAAGTCCCTTCCACTAAAGTGTAAGCTCAGGCTCCCTTTTGGTCCAGTAGGTCCACTTCTGCTCGCTGTTTTACCATCATCAGCAGTGGGCATGACAGAGAGAAGAAACAAAAGATGCAAATCAATTTCAGACACTAATAGATGCAACTCTTGGTCAGGGCTGTGATTCGGGTAAAGTCGTGGATCATGTATGCCAGAAGCCGTCACGGCCACAGATGTGGGGGTGGAGGTTGCTCTTAGGCAATCGGACAGGGACATACTACAATTGGTATATGATTTGTGCTTTTGAACTGCTACTCGAAATTCCAAATGTTTATTATGTCACATCCCAGCCTGATTTCCCAGGGGGCCATCACATCGCCACTTCCAGGTTGGTGAGTACTGCAGAATTTCACATCTGTGACCACTTGGTGCTCTTGGCTACGGGTCCCCACCCTGTGGTTCGGGAAGTATACAATGTGTATCTCCTGGCTGTCTGTCAGTTTGGTGCGTTAGCAAACAGCTCTGAAGAGAGGTTCTGCAGATGGTGGCTTTTCTGAGTCGACCCACACGAAGACCAGGTCTAGATGCCCATATACTAGATGGGGGGAAATAAATATGATAAACTGGTAAGATAAGATAATACCAGTTAGAGGGGTGCTTGATGCAAGAGTGTAGTGAGTATACCTCATGAAAGGTTGTAATGGAGGCCCTCCTGGATGTAATTATATTGTCTACAATGTGCTTTATGTGCCGAAGCTTTGACCATACCAGGTTCTTGGTGTGACTACTGTGAGGTTAGGGGCGCTGAATGTGGCTTTCATGATAAGAATAGTTGGGGATCACTGCTCTACGCCATGAGGCACTGAAATTAGCATTTGAACATCACCTTTTCTGAACTTGAGTTTCATTGAGGGATATACATACACTGAATCCTTCCCCAAACTCAACAGTACATGCATTATCTTTATTAAAGGGTCTGTCACCTTGGCCAGGTTTCTAAATTATAGGCCGATCATCTAGTATCAGTGATCACAATGTAAAGCATCCATATGTACTTTAAAAAAAAATCAGCAGTCATATCAACAGTGTTAGATCTATATACTGTGATAACAACATTAAAGGGAATCAGTCACCCGTTTTTTGCTATGTTATCGATGAGCACCTGATTCCAGTGATGTGTCACTTGCTGATCTGTTTTGCTGTTTCAATACAATCAGGAGATTATCACTGCAGGACAATTGGCCTCGTGCTTCCGGGCCGAACCATGCCCCAACCACTTATTGGCAGCTTTCTGTCACTATACAGTGTACACAGAAAGCTGCCAATCAGTGGTGTGGGTAAGGTTATACACAGCCCAACTATATATAGTTGAGCTGTGTATAACTCAGATTCCCTTTAAAGCAGAGCTATAGCGTTTTGTTTTCAGTGCTGGAGTAGTGCTTTAAACCCAAGTCCCTATGCCACCTGTGTTATACTTATCATCTGGCATATTCATCAGTTTTCGGCCTTGCTAAGATCTCGCACCACTTACATGTGGCTGTAACGACTGAATGGCCGCGAGTCACAAATCATGTTGCAAGCTCTCAATGCAAGTCTATGAGAGTCAGAACAAGGCTCTCATAGACTTAAATTGAAAAGTGGCCTCCGGCGTGCTCCATGAAATACTGCAGCTGCCAGCAGGTCATAAAGTGCTGGAGACCAACCAAAGCGATGCTGAAAGCAGATGAAGATATCAGAAAGTGATTAAAAGACAGGAGGCAGGGGACTTGGATTTAAAGCACCACTCCAGCAATTAAATAAAAAAATACTGGAGTAGTGCTTTAAGCAATTTTTTGTGATGTCTTTCAAAATACTTTCATGAATGACTACATTAGGTTCTATGACCATAGACACTTAGATTGCCCCTTTATATAGCCTAAATATATTAATATAGTATTTCATATAAACCACTGCTCTTACTTTAGGACGCTGGTGAAATGGTGCGTTCATTTGTTGGTGGCTTGGAACTTATTGTGAATTTGTTAAAGTCTGAAAATAAAGAAGTGCTGGCAAGTGTCTGCGCGGCCATCACCAACATAGCCAAAGACGAGGAGAATTTGGCAGTCATAACAGATCACGGAGTGGTTCAATTGCTGTCAGCGCTGGCCAACACGGTAAGTGTATAAAACAAGGTAAATCAGCAAACGTTTTCATGAAACCAATGGAAATGCCTCCATATCTATGTATATTATAGCAGGAGGGGTACTGCAAATTAATCCAACTATATAAAATATCCAGAAATCTAGAAGATCTCCAATACAATTTGCTGTAATTAAGTTACATTTCCAATGAAATTGCGGAATCCCGAGAATGATGTGTTCTCTACTCCAATTGTAATACTTAAATCTTTAAGATTACAGCTCATAAAGTGTAATAAGTACTGTATATTATAATGATTTGCTGATAAATCAGAAAATGTTATTTTATTACCTCTCCAAACCACAAAAATGTTTCATGAATGTACTGCCGTGTTATGGCTGAGCAACGTATGGCCAGAAGCATACAAATACAGTCATGGCCGAAAGTGTTTAAAAAGCTGGAAAGACAGAAAGGCGCAAATGGTGTCTTAAGGGTGCTTTCCACGCTGCGACATCGCTAACAATATATCGTCGGGGTCACGGTGGTTGTGACGCACATCCGGCGCCGTTAGCGACATCGCAGCGTGTGACAGCTAGGAGCGACGTGCAACGATCGCAAAAGCGGCAAAAATCGTTGATTGTTGACACGTCGCGCCTTTTCCAAATGTCGTTGCTGTTGTATGCTGCTGGTTGTTCCTCGTTCCTGCGGCATCACACATCGCTGTGTGTGACACCGCAGGAACGACAAACATCTCCTACCGGCATCCACCGGCAATGCGGAAGGAAGGAGGTGGGCGGGATGTTCCGGTCACTCATCTCCGCACCTCCTCTGCTATTGGGCAGCCGCTTAGTGACGCCACTGTGATGTCGCTGTGACGCCGAACACACCTCCCCCTTGACGGAGGGATTGTTCGGCAGGCACAGCGACGTCGCTGACAAGGTATGTGCATGTGACGCTGCCGTAGTGATAATGTTCGCTACGGCAGCGTTCACTACATGTTGCACATACGACGGGGGCGGGTGCTATCATGCACGACATCACTAGCAATCGCTAGCGATGTCGCAGTGTGGAAAGCACTCTTTAGGCTCACCTCACATCAGCAGTATTTTGCTGCAAAACCGGATCCGTTAGAAATGCGTTTCATTTCAATTCATTTCCAATGGAATCGCGGCAAAATGCAGTCACATTCGGTTGCGTGTGTCGTACACAACCACATGTGTCCGCATCTTGCCGCAATTCCATTGGAAATTAATTTAAATAAAACGCATTGCTAACGGATCCGATTTTGCGCCAAAATACCGCTGATGTGAGTTGAGCCTTACCTGGTATTACCAGAGTAAAGCAGTTTAACAAAGAATCACTAACCTGATGTGATTGTGTGAGACACAACCACTGTGAGGAGCATAGGATAGTACCGGCTGCTGCAGACACCTAGGTTAACAGTATTGCAGGGAGTAGATGAGAAAAGGGTTAAACCGCGCTGCCGGGTAACGGAATGATCACTGAGGATCAGTATTAGATTAATCTTATGATTTTATTGTTCAACGCGTTTCAGAGTATAGTAACTCCTTCTTCACAAGCAAAAATCAATGTACATTATTGATTTTTGTTCCTGAAGAAGGATTTACTATACTCCGAAACCTGAAGAATCTACAGTGCGAAATGTGCATCGGGGCATAGGGTGCCCCACCTGGAGTACTGCAATACCGCATTATGAGTAATGATGTTATTTTCTATCAGGTCATGCATGCCAATTGTCCCTCATGCAAATAGCATGTGGCTCTGTCCACTGAGCACACATGAGGCTAATTGCTAACTGACAATTTGTGCTTATAGCAATCAGTAACCTTATATAATTCTCTGATTTAATCTAGTTTGGTTAATACGTTGAATGTAAAGCTTACCTTTTTACTATCAGATTACTATTGCTATGGTCTAGTGAAGTCACCTTCTCATCATATATTACTTTGCTTTTGCCTGTAAGCACAGGTGTTTGGCTATGTGCGCACTCTGCGTTTTTTCATGCTTTTCCGCAGCTTTTTCAACTGCAGCGTTTTAATGTGAAAATGCATGCGTTTTGATTTTCAAGCAACGTCTATGGGAAATCGGGATTTCTTGTGCGCACAATGCTGTTAAAAACGCAGTTTTTTAGTTGCAGAAAATTTGGCAAAAACTCAGCGTTTAAAGAAGCAGCATGTCAATTATTTTTGCCATTTTGGCAGCGTTTTGCTAACAGAGTCAATGAGAAGTTGCAAAACGCAATCTACTTCAACATTCTAGTGTTTAACATGCTTTTTGGACCAATTTAATGCATGTGTTTTTCACATAATATTATGGGCATGATATGTCCCTTTACACACACACATAGTCTGACAATTAAATTTATGAAAATCAATAAATAAATGTAATTTTATGCATAAATATTCGCACACAGTTATCATTTTAATAAAATAAGCCATTTTTTGTATGATTTTAAGCTTGATTTTTTTATCATTTTTTTCCTTTTTTTCATAGTGTTTGTATGGTTAAACTTTATTTAGCATTGTATTTGTAGTCAAAACGCATCTGATTTTAAGCAGCGAAAAAGCATGTAAAACGCGGTAAAAACGCAAGCGTATTTATAGCGTTTTTGTGGTCAAAACCAAATTTGTCAAAAAACATTTCTGCCAGAGGATGCTTTTTGAACTGCAGCAACCTTGACGCAAAGTGCGCACATAGCCTTAAGGGGCACTTTGCACACTACGACATCGCAGGTGCGATGTCGGTGGTGTCAAATTGAAAGTAACGCACATCCGGCGTCGCAGGCGATATCATAGTGTGTAAAGTCTTTTTGATACGATTAACGAGCGCAAAATCGTCGTAATCGTATCATCGGTGTAGCGTCGGTCATTTCCATAATTTCGAAATGACCGATGTTACGATGTTGTTCCTCGTTCCAGCGGGATCACACATCGCTGTGTATGAAGCCGCAGGAGCGAGGAACATCTCCTACCTGCGTCCTGCGGCTCACGCCGGCTATGCGGAAGGAAGGAGGTGGGCGGGATGTTTACGTCCCGCTCATCTCTGCCCCTCCGCTTCTATTGGCCGCCTGCCGTGTGACGTCGCTATGACGCCGCACGAGCCACCCCCTTAATAAGGAGGCAGGTCGCCGGCCAGAGCAACGTCGCAGGGCAGGTTTGTGCATGTGAAGCTGGCGTAGCGATAATGTTCGCTACGCCAGCTATCACCATGATATCGCAGCTGCGACGGGGGCGGGGACTATCGCGCTCGGCATCACAAGCATCGGCTTGCGATGTCGTAGTGTACAAAGTGCCCCTTAAGTTGTACCTGTAGGTGTTCCCCCTATACACTTTGAAGTAGACGTAGAATTGGTCCTGCCTTGTATATTAATGAACAGACAATTTATAAGGCATATGGCCCATATATCTCTACCTGTACCATATACTAATATAGCTGGGGCCCTGCAAACATACATTTTGCAAAAAAATCTTAGCGGGTCAAACCATTACTTACCAACTAAGTCACATTTTCTTGATTGTATGTACCGTACCTTGTTAGGACAAAGATTTGTACCATATAATATAATGCATGTCTCCAGGGTTGGCGCCCTTTCCTCTGGGTTTTTTGATCACACTGAAACGTGTATGTGTCTTTCTGTATGTGAAAAAAATTTACTAAAATATATTTGATAATTTTTGCATAAAACCTTTTGCGTTAAAGGCTCAAATTTCTCTCCGCATAGTTATATCCGTTTAAAAGAGTCTGCATATAATGAATTTTGTGTGGATAAAAAACTGGAAGTTGTTATTTCTGCTATACTCTGAAACGCGTTGAACAATAAAATCACAAGAATTGTCTTAGGCTATGTGCGCACTAGAAATGTGAAGTTTCTCAAGAAAATTTCTTGAGAAACTTCTGCCAGTGAAAGATTTCCGGACCTGCGGAAAAAATCCGCACCAAATCCGCATGCGTTTTTGCCGCGGATTTGCCGCGGATTTGCCGCGAATTTGCCGCGAATTTGCCGCGGATTTACCGCGGATTTACCGCAGGTTTGTCCCTGCAATAAATAATAAAGATAATCGATAGACAGATAATGGATAGAGGGAAAGATGGATAGATGAATAGATAGATAGAGGGATAGATGGATAGATAGATAGATGGATAGAGGGATAGATAGATAGATAGATAGATAGATAGAGGGATAGATAGATAGATAGATAGATAGATAGAGGGATAGATAGATAGATAGATAGATAGATGAGAAAAACCTATATAATGTTCCACCTCCCTGCATTTTCTAAGCTGGCACCCTTTAGTGACTTTCATGTGGCACTTAGGCTACTTTCACACCTCCGGTTTTTGCTATGCGGCACAATCCGGCACTTTGCATGAAAATCGCAACCGTTTTTTTTTGCTGCCGGTTGCGATTTTCCTGCATAGACTTTAATTAGTGCCGCATTGTGCCGCATGGCCTTGCGTTCCGTCCGTTTTTTGCCGCATGCGGCAGATGTAGCCGATGCGGCGGCCGGATGGAACGTTGCCTGGCACGTTTTTTCGTGCGGCAAAAAAAACCGCATCGCGCCGCATTCGGCCGATGCGGCACATTTTTCAATACATGCCTATGGCGGCCGGATGCGGCGCGATGCGGCAATAACCGCATCCGGCCGCCGCATGCGGTTTTTGCCACTGCGCATGCTCAGTAGCATGCCGCAAGCGGCAAAAACCGGACTGGCCGCAAAGGAAAAACCTATGCAAAGGATGCGGTGTTTTCACCGCATCCGTTGCATAGCTTGCACAGCCGGATTGAGCCGCAGAGCTCAAGCCGGATGTGTGAAAGTAGCCTAAAGGGTGCTTAGCCTTGTATTTAGCCATAAAATAAATAAATAATTAAAAAAAAATGACGTGAGGTCCCCCCATTTTTTGTAGCCAGCTAGGGTAAAGCAGACGGCTGCAACCTGCAGACCACCGCTGGCAGCTTCACCTTGGCTGATAATCCAAAACAGTGGGCACCCCACGCTGTTATTTTAAATTATATAAATAATTTAAAACAAAAAACGTGGGGTCCCCCCCATATTGGATCACCAGCCAAGGTAAAGCGGACAGCTGGGGTCTGATATTCTCAGACTAGGGAGGTCCACTGTTATTGGACACTCCCCAGCCTAAAAATAGCAGGCCGCAGCCGCCCCAGAAGTGGCGCATCCATTAGACGTGCCAATCCTGGCGCTTTGCCCCAGCTCATCCCGCGCCCTGGTGCGTTGGCAAACGGGGTAATATATGGGGTTGATGCCAGATGTGTAATGTCACCTGGCACCAAGCCCTGGGGTTGGTGAGGTCAGGCGTCTATCAGATACCCGACATCACCAACCCAGTCAGTAATAATTAAAAAATAGACAACAAAAAAGTTTTATTTGAAAAAACACTCCCCAAAACATTCCCTCTTTAACCAATTTATTGAAAAGAGCACAATCAATTCCACGTCCGGCGTAATCCAATAAGGGGGGGTGGGGGGGGGCACGGCGATCCATACCATAGTCGCTGTCCCAGTCAATGAAAAACAGAATGTTCCCCATTGGCTGGGAGAGCAATGCAGTGACCTGAGCTAACATCAATAGGTCAGCTCAGGTCACTGCAGGGGATGCCGAGCGCTGCCATCAGGAGCATAGATGAGATCATTACCTTCTGTGATCATCTCCTGTACTGCTGACGTCAGCGCTGTCACTGACTTATCGCGAGAGCCCGTGACGTCACCGCTAGTGACAGTCTCGGGCCGCTCGCGAGTCGGCCCTAGACAGCAGTGACAGCGCTGACGTCAGGAGGCAGGAGATCGTCACAGCAGGTAATGATCTCACCTCCTGACAGCAGCGATCGTCATCCCCGCGGCTCCCAGCACTGCAGGATGTCAGTGTCTGCCTGCGCTGCCGCGTGACAAGCTGCTGACACTGCGGGCAGACACTGACACCCTGCAGTGCAGGCAGCCACGAGGCCGGAGCAGGACACACACTGCACAGACACCTGGAGGTCGCACGGAAGTGCTTCTGTGCGGCGTCCAGGGAGTGTGACGTGTGTTTCCTCTGCTCCTCTTCCTGGCATAATGACATCGCTTCCTGCAAAACCGCAGGCAGCGATGGGCATTACCGCAGGTAAATCGCGGCTATTCCGGTGGTATACCGCACATCATTGCTACCTGCGGAATACCCCTGGAATACCGCAGGTACCTGCGGAAATTAATGGACATGCACATTTTCTCAAGAAAGTTTCTCGAGAAAATTTTCTCAAGAAATTTTCTTGAGAAAAATCCGCACAGTGCGCACAGCTATTTTTTTTTCTCATTGAATTTCATGGGAAATGTCTGCACAAAGATTGCAGACATTTCTCAAGAAATTTCCGGGGCAAATCCGCGGGTAAATCCGCGGGAAAAACGGTCTAGTGCGCACATAGCCTTATACTGATCTTCAGTGATCATTCCGTTACCCAGCAGCACGGTGTAACCCTTTTCTCACCTACTCCATACAATACTAATGGCCGAAAGTGTTGGCATCTTTGAAATTGTTCCAGAAAATAATGTATTTCTTTCAGAAAATTATTGTAATTACACATTTTGTCATGCACATGTTTATTTCCTTTGTATGTATTGGAACAACACAAAAAAAAACAACCTGAGAAAAAAGGAAAATTACACACAAGTTCACGCAAAACCCTAAGAATAAGCTAGACAAAATTATTGGCACCTTTCCAAAATTGTTGGTAAACAACTTTGTTTCAATCATGTGATGCTCGTTCAAACTCACCTGTAGCAATTAACGGGTGTGGGCAATATGAAAATCACACCTCAAACCAGATAAAAAGGGGAGAAGTTGACTCAATTGTTGTAGTGTGTGTCTGTGTGTGCCACACTAAGCATGGAGAACAGAAAGAACAGAAGAGAACTGTCTGAACTGTCTAAAAATATAAAAGTTCAAATCACCCCCTTTTTCTTCAATTAATAAGGATAAATTAAATATATTTGGTATTGCTGCATTCATAAAAGTCTGATCTATCAAAACATAAAATTAACCTGATCGGTAAACACCATAGCAAGAAAAAAAATCAAAATGCCAGAATTGAGGGTTTTTTGGTCACCACCCATCTTAAATAAAAATAGATCAAAACATTGTATCAACCCCGCATTGGTGTTAATAAAACCTTCAGCTTGTTGCACAAAAAGCAAAATGAAAAATATTTTGAATCTCAGATAATGGTGACATAAACCCCAAAACATTTATTTGACAAATATCAGAATTCTTTTCTACATAAATGAAAAAAAATAGGAAAAAAATAAAAATTAAATAATATATACATATATATATATATACTTTATATATATATATCTATATAAAAGTATATATATATATATATATACTTTTATATAGATATATATATATACTTTTATATATATATATATATATATATATATATATATATATATATATATATATATATATATATATATATAGATGTGTGTTATTGCCATAATCACACTGATCTGGAGAATGAGGAGACAGAGTAGTAAAAATAAGACCTAAAAAAAAATGGCATTTTTTTTATTCACAATTTCACCATAGTCTAAATTTTTTTCCTTCTCCTTCAAACAACAACTTCCAATACAGCTCTGTCGACGGTAAAAAAAAAAAAAAAGTTATGGCTCTTGGAAGAAGGGGAGGAAAAAATGAAAATTGGCTGCAAAGGGACATGAGCTGGTTATCTCATACCACAAATCTCAAGATATGTTGACCTAAAAGAAAAGCTGTGGAAGATGTGGCTATAAGTAAATGATTGTTACTGTAAAATTAGACCAAAGGTTGCTGGGCTACCAGAACCTCCATTTTTTCAAGTTTTTAAAGGGAATCTATCACCAGGTTTTTGTTACACCAGCAGCATGATATAGGTGAAAAGATCCTGATTCTAGCGATGCATCACTTACTGGGCTGTTTGCTGTCATTTTTAATAAATCCCTATTTTATCTGCTTCAGATCTAGCAGATCTCTGAATGCTGATCTGTGTGTAACCCCCCACACCACTGATTGGCAGCTTTCTGTTGACAGATTCCTTTTAAATATCTTTAAAGGAGTATTCTCATCTCCAGGATCCTATCACAATATGTAGTAGGTGTGATAATATTAATATTAGCAAATACCTCCAATTAGAAATGTAGTATAGTTCTGCTGATTAGCGATGTTGCTTACATTCGGTTCAGGACCATTCTTTGGTCCTTTGTTTCCCGCTGTGCAGCATGATTGCTAGAAAGTCTCAGTGTGTAAAGGGGACTTTACAGCGACTTCGTTAGCGACTTCCCTTTCAAAAAGCTGCTTTACAATGTCCCCAATGACTGGCTAGGTTGTTCTGCAGGTCCGGATCGCTGTTGCGTCGTTTTCCAGGTTTGCCTGTTTGACAGCTCACCAGAGACTTTGTAGCGATCCCGGCCAGGTTGGGATCGCTGGTGGGATCGCTAGAAAGTCTCAGTGTGTAAAGGGGCCTTAAGTATATAAGTGGACGTAACCATGGATACTTAAGCTGCAATGCCCTGCACATGAGGTCCGAGACAAAGCTAAATCAGGAGAATTATACTACATTTCTAATATTATTATTATTATTATTATTATTATTACACCTACTACATATTGGGATAGGATCTTGGAGATGAGAATATCCTTTAGCTTAGTAAAAAAAAAACATCTGCTATTCCAGAGTCATTGGTATTGTATTATATGCTATATTTTTTATTACTTATGATTTTTAATAATTAAAAAATGCTGTTCCCATATATGAGTTATTGGAAACTTGCTATGGAAAATCTATGTCCTCACACATCCAATTCAATTATTAACCATTTCATTGTGTCTAATCCACCAGCCATTTCTTAGTTTTTTTGCACCATTGTCGTTTTTGGCACATGATAATGTAGAAATGAATTCCTAAAATGTCCTGAGTTTATATCATATTTTAGTAGGCTGTTACATAATATGAAAAGTTAATATGCGAGTCTATAATTGAAAAAGGATCTGCTTGTAAGACGGCGGCCACAAGCTGCGAGCCCGGTGTCTCTCTCCTATCACTCCCATGACACCTGGCTGCTAACATTTTCTTAGCATGTCGATGTCTCCCTCTCTGCGCGGAAAAGCAGCAATAAAACCTGAGATAACATTTCACTCATAAGATTTTGATGGCACCTAAGCCTCGACAACCTTCCCTCTTCTTGGTCATGGAAAGCCAATAACGGGAATACCTTCTTTACCACAGCGTGAAAACCTCTCCATATTTTTTACACATTATCTTACCCGACAAGGGACCTTTTAAGAAAATTATGACATTTGAAAGGGAAATATTAAAAATGACTCGTATAGTTTCAAGCCTTACATACAAAAAAATGTAGACGAAACACCCCCCAAAAACATGATCTTCTTTGTTTTCTCTAGACAGATGATAAATTGAGGCGTCACTTGGCCGACGCCATCTCCCAGTGCTGCACGTGGGGGAATAATAGGGTGGCGTTCGGAGAGGCTAACGCTGTGGCTCCTTTGGTAAGGTACCTGAGATCAAGCGACCCTGCGGTTCACCGTGCTACGGCCCGGGCTCTTTATCAGCTGTCGGAGGACGCCAACAACTGCATAACAATGCATGAGAATGGAGTAGTTAAAGTAAGTGACAATCGACCGATTCCATGAGAATTAATATAATTAATATCCAGATGATTATTATTACTATATAGCTTAATAAAATATAGTGATCAATGATAATATAATGATCAGAAAAACTCTGCTCACATCCACTTTTTTTTTCCTTTCTGCAAGATTCCATATTTTTGACAAGAAGAATAGATTAGTCTGCAGTGTGAGATCTACTGTGTTTTTTTCCAAAAATAAGACACTGTCTTGTACTTTCTTTTGCCCTAAAAAAAAGCGCTAGGGCTTATTTTTGGGTAGGTCTTATTTTTTGGAAGATACAGTTGGGGGTAGGCTTTCCCCCACAAAAATGCAGACCTCCATTCTCAGGAGAATCATGCTGACCACGGACATCTGTGTGGCTCCCAGCAGGTCCTCCTACAATCTTCGGCGGGTGCTTTTAGTAGGTATGCTCCACTGCGGTTCTCCCCTACTTCTGGCCGACACATTCACATACATCAGATTGCACAGACACTCGAACATCAGATTGCACACACACACTCACTCACCACATCCGGTGATACCGATTGCTCCCGGCCAGCAGGGGAAAATGGGACGCAGAGCATTAGAGCGCGAGGACCTGCTGTGGAACCTATTCCCCCGCACTGCGTCTCAGGTTCCCCTGGTTGGCCAGAAGCAATCGGTATCACTAGATGCGGTGAGTGTGTGTGTGTTATCTGATGTGTGTGGGTGTGTGTTCCACTGCAGGTCACCCCATTTGGCATCTGGTGAGAATGATTGTGGGGTCTTCTTTCTTCTCCATTTGGGGTGTCTGCTTTCTATAATGACGTGCCCTGCAGTATTCTTTAACTTTTTTAGCTGCATGAACACTTCATTATTGAACCATAACTAGGTAATGTTGAAATGCTGAAAATTTCTGCTAGGGCTTATTTTTGGGGGAGAGCTTAGTTTTGGAAAAACAGAATAATAAAGACCAAAAACACTAGAAACCCAATAGAAACATAAGCCTTTGGTATCTATTAGATGCTGTTTTGATCTGTATGAAAAAGAATCTGGCTTCAGCAGATCTGCCAATGTGGACAACATGAGCTGCTGAAGGTAGTGATTGCCTGCAGCGGTCACCTGCACTGTAGTTGTGATGTCACTGCTGGAGCTTGTAAACAACCATAGGGAGCAGAGACGTAGAGCTTATGAGACAGCAAGAAGCAACCCTCCTCGTGCCGCATATCGGGCATTCCCTCACCCCGCCATTACATTATAGCCGGCCCACATTTTTCAGGGTCTTCTCATGGATCCTGTCGCAGCTCTTGTAGATCAGTTGCAGAATTTGTCAGTAGATCTGACAGACTGTGGTCTGAGATTCTTGAACTGCAACAACAGTCCTTGGGTCTGTTGTTTTCGGCAGCCAATCACTATGAATCGAAACCTAAGGTGGATCTTCCGGATAAGTTTTCTGGGGGACCTGATAAATTTGTTGTGTTTCGGGACACTTGCAGACTTTATTTCAAGCTTTGACCTATGTTCTTCTAGGGGTGAGGAACAATGGGTAGAGATTATTATCTCACTTCTGCAAGATGATCCACAATGCTGAGCCCTTTTCCTACCTAGCGACTCTCAGTCACTCAGACCGGTAGGTCGATTTTCTTATGCCTCTGGGCCTCATCTATGATGTTCCTGACCACGTCTTCCTTTGATGAGTCAAAACTACACAAGCTCCAACAGAAGGACCGGCCTGCAGAGATGTTTTTGTTTTGAGTTTCATAGGTTGATTACTGACAACAGGTGGAACGAACGACACTGCTCTAAGAAGCCATTTTTTCAGGGTCTGTCAGAAAGGCTAAATAAGGCTCTGGTATTGCACCAAACTCCTGAGTCTTTAGAAGCGCTATACAAAGGAGAAGACCCCAGAACCCAAAGAAAAATATAGGAAGAAGTATATAATGCAAAGAAGTTTTTATTTTGATTTTTTGCAAAGGTGCACCAAAACAAAGAAAGCAATAACCAACGTTGCGGCTATAATAAGCCATTTTCAAGGTTTTACGTAATCTTTAGATGCGGAACAGAGTGGGTCACAAAGGACAACCATCAAGAATAGTGTGAATGGTGCTTCTAATTTTGCAGTTCGCAAAATCACAAAGCAAATGAAGTAATATAGACAGGGTGGTGCAATATAGGGAGTGTGCCTTGGATATCAGCCAGGGTTAGAGGAAGGATCCTATAATGCAGTGGTGGCAGCGGCTATGGCGGAGACTATATATACTTTCTCCTTTATTTTTCTTTGAGTACTGGGGTTCTCTCCTTTGTATAATCCTATTCATTTACCCTTTAGCACCTACTGATAGCGGTAGAATCATGTTGAATCCTTTAATATTTAGAAGGGCTATGGCCCTGGCTATACGGATTGACAGGTGCTTCAGGGATAGACCTGTGTTGACTCCAACCCCAGTTGTACTCCCTAGAGGTGAAGTCTCGCCCATGTGCCCTGATGAACCCATGCAGTTAGGGGGACCTCTCCTCAGTCTGGGGCTCTGGTGGTACATCGTAAGACGGGTGTGTGTTTCTTTTGCGGTCAACGGGGTCTTCTCTGGCGTACCTCTCCTCGCTGGGCGTTCCTTACTGGAATTTTCTATTTTATGGAATTAGTAGGATACAATGTTGATAGCAGCAGCACAGAGCCACTCTTTACTGAGTACAGATGCTGTAGAAACCTGCATTTACTTGAATATTGCAGTTTTCTGACCAGTTTATTTCCGGGAGTAGCATAGAGGAAAAGAAAGAGAATGGATAAGCTTCTTTATTTTAGGAATCATATGCTTCCCTATGGTCAACCCTCCATAACAATAAGTGACTGCCTATTCTAACCATATACTTTAACTTCATGGTGTCTGAACACTGCTTTAATAATAATAATTGAATACTCATATCAGGTATCTTATGTCGAATTGTGTACCCAGAAATTTTACAAAAATGTGAACCTGAGTTCCTATTAAAATGTATCATCTTCCCCTTAAAAGATGGCCCCATACTCCTGACATGGATCCTACATATGATGCTCCAGCTAATGAGTCTCTCTCTGTAAACCCCACATTCTTCTCATCAAAGACCCCCTTCATGTATCGAATTCAGTGCTTCGTTATTTCCTGGTCGTGCACATATTATTTTCCTGTTCCTTTTAATGTTAATATTTGTTTTTATTGGAAGTACCGTCTTATGAAAAAGGGACAGCTTAATTACATACCATAAAAGCTCTATTCAGTAGTAAGGGTGCTGATGTAGAATAGGCCATTTACCAGATGCTGAAGAAGCAGCAGAAAAACCATCCATTCAACTAGAAATGAGAAAGAATTTTTGTCTTGTCTTCCAGAAACGGAGTAATTACACCCAATTAAGTGGCTGCAATTTATTTTTATTATTATTGATAAAACTGATGACGTCCATACAGAGCAGTGGTAAAGACGGCAGAGATTAAGGTGACGCCTGTCACTTGATATTAATTAGTTAGTCTTTACCCCGCCAAAAGCAAGCTCTCTGGCTAATCCATCATTCCAGAAAAACACGGAAATCCAACTTCTCCCTCCACCGGAGTCTACAGCTGCATCAATCATATCACTCTGAGAAAGAGTTCAAGAAGACGTGCGAACACATTAGACCCCATCAGTCTTTATTTATTTTAGGAAAGGTGCTGCTGCACATCGAAAAAACCCTTCGAGCATAATTCAAACTGTGTTTAAAAGGAACGTTAAGTGCCGAAATTCTCTAGAAAGCTGCCGGAAATGGCAAACCGGTGCATCTACGCACATTGTTGTCGTCATGCTGTTTAGATTGAGGGTTACGTTCATGTGGCAGCTGCTTATTTTATAAAGCGGGAAAAGTTTGTCCAAGCCTTCATTTCCTTTTTTTTTAGGTCATGGAGATTAGGAATCTGTGTGTTACTGTACTTCATTTTTTTTTAGGTTATTACATTACTTGACTTTTGAATTATACAACAAGGGCTGCTTTATAGTCCTATCTACGAGGAAAGATTCCGCAAGGGAGATTGGCTTATCTTTAATAATAATTTGATTAACTTATATAGCACCAACCTTTTTAGCCGTACTTTGCATTTGAGCAGGGACATGTAGAGACAATACTATGTTCCCGTATCCAGTAATGCAATCCATTTGGAAAATGAAAAAATGGAACCGATAACGTATCCGTATACTCCCCATTGACTTTACCGGTGACGGATCCGTTAACGGATGATCCAAAATGTGTCATCTGTTAGGGACTATCCGTTCGTGTTCCGTTATTAAAAACGGACCAAAAGTTCTGCTTGCAGGACTTTTTTCCAATGGATCCAAATACAGATGTCTAAAGGATCCGTTAGTGTATAATGGGAGTCAAATTGCAAAATATCTGTTAGGGACGCATCTGTTAGCCCAGCCGTTAAAAAATCCATTGCCCATTGACTCCATTATGTCTTAAGATAGATCCGCTGCCCTTATATGCTATATAGATGCAATAGAATACAATATATGAATTAGGATAGGATAAAAGATAAATAGCTAGATCGAGAAAGAGAGGTAGTTTAGTCAGCTTGTTAGCCTAACCCTAACCAAATGTCCAAACTATCTCTCTCTTTCTTTCTATCTGGACCTGTCAAACCATTTTTTAAGTGATTAACAATGGAACCATTTTTGGCTCCATTGACTTGCATTATAATGGATCCATTAACGGATGTCTTAAAAATGCCATCTATTGGGATGATTTCTTAACGGATCCGTTATTAGTTTTTTCAAACGGAGCCAAAAACAAATTGAATGAAGGACATGGGAACTTAGCCTAACTCGTAGTTCACCAGTTACAGGAGCAGTGAGGATCCTGCTCGTAGGCTACAATCTATAAGGAAATAGGAGGACACAAAAGCTAAAAGTGCTTCTCACGTACCGACCGACCATCGTTATAATAAATAGGGGTTTTCATATAAAACTGCTTGAACCAGTCAATAGCCAGGATCTAAGTATAGTTAACAAGTGCTATTGGGTGTATGGAGAGGACGTGGGGACAGATGAACAGGAGAGACCAGATTCTGAAGAAATATTAGAAAGGGGGAAAAGTTGGACTAGTGAAGTGTGGTATCATATCTTCCAGTTAGTGCATTCCAGAAAACTGGCGCAGCACGAGAGAAGTCTTTGAGACGTAAGTGGAAGGTTCGGATTATGAAGATGTAAAGGCCGCTTTACACGCTGCGACATTGCTAGCCAATGCTAGCGATGTCGAGCGTGATAGTCCCCGCCCCCATCGTACGGCCGATATGTGTTGATCGCTGCCTTAGCGAACATTGCGATCTCGCTGTGACCGGCGAACCGCCTCCTTTCTAAGGGGGCGGTTCGTTCAGCGTCACAGTGACGTCACTAAACGGCCGCCCAATCAAAGCGGAGGGGCGGAGATGAGCGGGACGAACATCCCACCCACCTCCTTCCTTCCTCATTACTGGCGGGACGCAGGTAAGGAGAGGTTCCTCGTTCCAGGGGTGTCACACGTAGCGATGTGTGCTGCCGCAGAAACGAGGAACAACATCGTTACTGCAGCTGCAACGACGATAATTGGGAAGAGGGGGGCATGTCACTGATTAGCGATTTTGAATGTTTTTGCAACGATTCAAAATCGCTAATAGGTGTCACACACAGCGACATCGCTAACGCGGCCGGATGTTCGTCTCAAATTCCGTGACCCCAACGAGATCGCTTTAGCGATCTCGTAGCGTGTAAAGCCACCTTAACTGTGAGAATACAGTGACTTTAGTATTGCTTGAATTATCCTACCGTTCATTTGGCAAATTACAGGGATGATTTTAACTTTATAAACAGAATTGTACCATATCCATGTTTCTAGAATAGACAACCCCCTTGTATCCTCTTTACGGGCACATAAACCAGTCCACATTACTCATATAGCTATTATTGTTTTCAATGGATCATTCTTTTTGAAATCCAAAATTCGAGATTGAAAATTTTAAATGTATAAACAAACGAACTTAAGTATATGCAGCTCAATTTAATGGAAAAGATTGCTACTTAACTACGTCTGCCAGTTCCTCGGCGAGCCAGAAAAGAGGAATCTGGCTCTGTCCTCGGTTAGCAACTCCATCTTTCATCTGTATTTCTCTTCTGTATTTATCTTGCTTCAAGAAAATTCAGAGAATGTCTTTTCCTTCCGACTTGGCTCTGGCCGTAAACCACAGAAATACTCGGAGCAACGTCTTGCAATTGTTCAGCTCTGTGTACAGTACATATCCCGGGCTCTGCTAAATAACAAATGTATATTTAATATGACAGCAATAAAATAAAAGATAAAGCGCTACTTAAGACTCATTCTTGTATACCATAAAATCACGGTAAACCTCCGATTTAGCATATACGCTCTTCTTTTGCTCGGTTTTAAATCGAGATCCTCTGGGTGACCTCACTCTCGGGCTCGGAGCCAGATGATTTTCAGTTTTTCTAATGTTAATAAAAACATTATCATAGCCTTTAGCATTGCAATATCTCAATATCTGGCTAAATACAGGAGCCAGAAGTGGATTTTGACAGGGAGACTTTAATTCTGCCTTTATTGAAAATACTCATTTTTTGTATGCATATGACATGTAAATATCTATACGTGAGCAATATATACAGATTGCCTTTGTATTTCAGAGAGGATTTCTCGGGTAGAGGTCAGACACATGTAATTCTGCCTGTACTTATCTGTGAAATAGAAAGCATCTGGAACTTTCAAATGTAGTGTAGTTCACCCCCTATCCTCAATGGTGGATCCACCCTATTTCTGTGCACATGATGTTCTTGTCTCCAGCATTTTGAAAGCGCCTGTGCATGGTAGCTTTACTTTACCTTCTGTTCTTACTTTTTTATTGTCAGTCATTGGGATAAAGTTCATTTAAGGAAAATCAAGTCCATTGTGCTATCTATCTCTTTTTATATCACATCACTTTCCCTCCTTTAGTTAATTTAGTCTTAAAGGGGTTGTCCATGTTCAACAAGTTTTTGCCCCCAGGGTTAGTAATATATAAAACAATGAGAGCTTTACGTACCCTCCCTGGGTAAAGCACTCACTTCCCTTTAATGCTCCACTTTCTGCTGATTGGCTGCAGTGGTCACATGTAGACAGCACTACAGCCAATCATTGAGCTCATCAGTTTATGCTATATACATTGGTTGAGCTCAGTGATTGACTGCAGTGCCGTTGATGTGACATAACTGCTATAGTCATCAACAGAGACCAGGGTAGTGGTAGAAAGGCAGCGCTGGACCCAAAGAGAGTAAGTAAAACTCAGATTGTTATTTTACGTATGACTAGCGTGTGGGTAAATACTGTGTTTCTCCAAAAATAAGACTATGTCTTATATTATTTTTTGGTCTCAAAAATACGCTCGGGCTTATTTTCAGGTAAGTCTTATTCTTCAGGAAACATGGTTGGAGGTATGTTCACCCTCAAAAATGCAGAACCCCTTTCCCAGGAGAATCATACTTGCCAGACCCTGGACATCTGCATGACTCCAAGGTCCTCCTGCAATCTTTGGCGGGCGCACTCAGCAGGTATGCTCCACTCAGTCCTCCACTGCTTCTGGCGACACACTCACATGCATCAAATCGCACACACACAAACTCATACACACATACACACACTCATACACACATACACATCAGATCAACACACAATCACACATCAGATCACACAGTGTGGTGGAACGCATCGATGCATGTGCTTGTGATCTGATGTGTGTGGGTGTGCGTTCATCCTCAGGGCCTCTTGTTTGGCATCTGGTGAGTATGATTGCAGGGTCTTCCTTTTCTCTTTTTGGGTATTGGCGTTTTTTAATGAAGTGTCCTGCAGTATTCTTTGACTTTTTTAGCTGCATGGACACTTCATTTTTGAACCGCGACTAGGGCTTATTTTCGGGGTAGGGCTTATATTTAAGCCTTACGCTGAAAATGCTGAAAATTCCTACTAGGGCTTATTTTTGAGGCAGGGCTTATGTGAAAGCAAATAGCTGATCCACTTTCGGTGATCCACTGTGGCGTTCACATTTTGTCCAATTGAAAGGAAAATTGTACAGACTTTTTTTCCCACCTCAGATATAAAAAATAGTCTTCAGTGAAAGTCTCTCAGGTTAGCATATATATTTTCTTGTCGTTGCCTATTTCAGTGCATGGGCTGTGATCATTGGGGAAGGTCCGGTTGACATACCTGGTGCTTACTAATTCATAAAACCTGGAGTTTTCCACACCATTTTTGGTCTGGTTATTTTTTAGATCAAACCCCTTTTCTAAAAGCCTTGTGATGTAAAGATGGTGATGGTCATACCATAGGAGCTTCCTTAAAGCCACAAGGCTACCATAATAATTGTGAATTAAACTAGTGCGTAGATATTTTTTTCTTTATTGTTCATATTTTAAATGAATGTAAGATTGTTGTTTTACATTTGAGAAAATATTTTCTGATACCCAAGATAGGCAGTGACATCAGCCTTTTACAGGTAACCCTATCCAACTGCTGCTGCCTTTGCAGATGGCACCACTGCCCTCCTGGCTGCTGCTCTCCTCTTCCCTTCCAGGCGTCTGTTCTCATTTTCCTGGCACCCTAGATTGCTCCTCCTCACAACCAATTGTCACTTTTGGTTAACCAGAGCCCAGGTGCTCTGGATTTTAGGAGAATCCATCCATTATTGCTCTGGACTTCTGCATTAGGCTAAGTTCACACTTCAGTTGTTTTGCATCAGTCACAATCCGTCGCCTTGGGGAATTACGGTATCCTGCAAAATATTTTGCAGGAATCCAGTATTTCCCCATAGACTTCTATTAGTGACGGATTGCGACTGATGACCCTGCGTTGCATCCGCTGCGTCGCGGTCCGTCGTTTTTGACTGATCGCCGAGCGGGTAGCAACGCAGAATGTAACGTTTTTCGGGCGTCAAAATAAACGCGCCCCGCAGGAATCCGTTGCCTTCCGTCAAGCTTGTAATGTATGTCTATGGTGCTGGATTCCGTCATAATCCGTCTTACGACGGAATCCAGCACAGGATTCCGTCATGCTCTACTGAGCATGCCCAGCATGTTTGGCACACCCCCTGGGCTGTCCCAAACACAAACGGATCATGACTGATCCGTCAAAAAACGGACGCATCACGGATGTAACGGACGCAACGGATCAGTTTTTTCACAGGATTCCTGTGAAAGGAATCCTGTAAAAAACACATCAGTTGACATCTTGAAAACGACTGATCCGTTGCTGACGGACCTGACAGATTTAAAACAACTGAAGTGTGAACTTAGCCATAAGCTACATTTGGTTCCTGTATTGCGCAAATGTGTTTGTCAGTTCTGTATCTCTCTCTTAGTATTGAGTCGGCATTTCCCCTGATATCATCTATCTTTTTCCTCTGCTGGTCTGAGTAAGATTTTTATCTGCTGCCTTGGTACCACATTTTGGTGACACCAATCCAACCATATGCAAGTCATTGTTAATTTAAACTACTTAGTCAGGTCGGTAGAGATCTAGAACACCCAAAGAACTCTAAAACCCCAATTTTGAATACAAAGTTTAACCCTAGCCAGAGGGTTCACATCATCTTCAGTAGACGTTGTGTCCGGCGGCCTGCCCAAGCGTCAGGGAAGGAGGGGAATGTTCCGATCCCAAACCCTATTTTAGGAGACCTCCATGTACATTAGATAATGAGAAGATCCTATCAATGTGGACTTGTTCCTTCTTTCGTATCAACCCACTTCAGCCAGACATCATCTATAGATCTTTTTAGACACCAAGCATCTACTTCCAGTTCGTCATTACGTAGAAATGATGAATCTGCCTCTCTTATCTGTATCACCATCACCGGTTTATATAGACTACAGCATGTTCTTACACTTCACAAGCAACTGGATGTCAACGTCTGCCTTCAATTTATGCCTATATTCAGCAATTCAGAACACTGAACTGCGTTTTAGCCATAAGGAAACTATGCAGCTGGGATGAGTGATAACAGATTTCCTTGTGGTTATCAGCCACATTGTCAGTATGAGTAGAAGATCTGCTATATTTTATCTGAGGGGATGGATTTCACTGGAGCACTTAACATGAAAGAATGTTTACTGCGCCGTTCAACAAACCTGTCATTGTCAGACACAGGCCAAATATTACCTTTTTGGACAGTCTCAGAACATTCCATTAAATCCCCCAAAAGAGAATGATCTGGATTACTTTTTTATCTCTTGCCTTGACTTTATGGTTGCCTACTGTGCGACGTGCCACCTGGGATCTAATCAAATAGACCCTGCCTTTGTGAGAAGACTAACCACTTTCTGCGATTCTCTGCCATGAAGATGAAATGCAGCTGTCCAAGCACCAAGTACAAACATATTTGGACAGTGACACAATTTTCGCGAGTTGGGCTCTGCATGCCACCACATTGGATTTGAAATGAAACCTCTACAACAGAATTCAAGTGCAGATTGTAACGTTTAATTTGAAGGTTTGAACAAAAATATCTGATAGAAATTGTAGGAATTGTACACATTTCTTTACAAACACTCCACATTTTAGGAGGTCAAAAGTAATTGGACAAATAAACCAAACCCAAACAAAATATTTTTATTTTCAATATTTTGTTGCGAATCCTTTGGAGGCAATCACTGCCTTAAGTCTGGAACCCATGGACATCACCAAACGCTGGGTTTCCTCCTTCTTAATGCTTTGCCAGGCCTTTACAGCCGCAGCCTTCAGGTCTTGCTTGTTTGTGGGTCTTTCCGTCTTAAGTCTGGATTTGAGCAAGTGAAATGCATGCTCAATTGGGTTAAGATCTGGTGATTGACTTGGCCATTGCAGAATGTTCCACTTTTTTGCACTCATGAACTCCTGGGTAGCTTTGGCTGTATGCTTGGGGTCATTGTCCATCTGTACTATGAATCGCCGTCCGATCAACTTTGCGGCATTTGGCTGAATCTGGGCTGAAAGTATATCCCGGTACACTTCAGAATTCATCCGGCTACTCTTGTCTGCTGTTATGTCATCAATAAACACAAGTGACCCAGTGCCATTGAAAGCCATGCATGCCCATGCCATCACGTTGCCTCCACCATGTTTTACAGAGGATGTGGTGTGCCTTAGATCACGTGCCGTTCCCTTTCTTCTCCAAACTTTTTTCTTCCCATCATTCTGGTACAGGTTGATCTTTGTCTCATCTGTCCATAGAATACTTTTCCAGAACTGAGCTGGCTTCATGAGGTGTTTTTCAGCAAATTTAACTCTGGCCTGTCTATTTTTGGAATTGATGAATGGTTTGCATCTAGATGTGAACCCTTTGTATTTACTTTCATGGAGTCTTCTCTTTACTGTTGACTTAGAGACAGATACACCTACTTCACTGAGAGTGTTCTGGACTTCAGTTGATGTTGTGAACGGGTTCTTCTTCACCAAAGAAAGTATGCGGCAATCATCCACCACTGTTGTCATCCGTGGACGCCCAGGCCTTTTGAGTTCCCAAGCTCACCAGTCAATTCCTTTTCTTCGGCGCTCCATTGGGAGACCCAGACGATTGGGTGTATAGCTACTGCCTCCGGAGGCCACACAAAGCATTACACTAAAAAGTGTAAGGCCCCTCCCCTTCTGGCTATACACCCCCCGTGGGATCACGGGCTGCTCAGTTTTCAAGCTTTGTGCGAAGGAGGTCAGACATCCACGCATAGCTCCACTGTTTAGTCAGCAGTAGCTGCTGACTATATCGGATGGAAGAAAAGAGGGCCCATGCTAAAGGGCCCCCAGCATGCTCCCTTCTCACCCCACTCTTGTTGGCGGTGTTTGTAAAGGTTGAGGTACCCATTGCGGGTACGGAGGCTGGAGCCCACATGCTGTTTTCCTTCCCCATCCCCCTGAGGGCTCTGGTGAAGTGGGATCTTACCGGCCTCCAGACTCTGAGGCCGGGCTCCATCCACAGACCCGGAGATCCTGCTGGATACGGAGCTGGGTACCGTCAGGGACAAGGCCCTGCAACATTCAGGTACTCTGTGTCCCCGTACAGACAGGCACGGACACACTCCAGCGTTGCTGGGTGTTCTAGTGCGCCGGGGACAGTAGCACTGCGCGCTTGGGTTATACTCACTGCAGCTTAGCTGAGTGAGTTTATGTGTGGGGAACTACCGCGCCGGCCGCCATGGAGACTGCGGCGCGGCTGAGACTTGTGGTGCGCCGGGGACTTCGCGCCGACCGTGCTTTTACGACGGCAGCGCTGATAAATCTAGTCCCCGGCTTCTGCGGCCTAGTTACGTTTCGTTCCCGCCCCCAGCCCTGTCAGTCAGGGAAGGGGAGAGACGCTGTACAATAGTCAGCGCCGAGGGCTGGAGTCTTATTTACATACTCCAGCCCTCTCACTGGACACAGTGGGACGCCAGTTTCCCGCTCTTTGTCTGCAGCACGCCCACGGCCCGCCCCTCTTCACAGGACGCCGGCAGCCATTCCTGCACGCAGTCTGAGCTGGAGAACGGACATAGCCCTGGGAGACCCAGACAGGGGATTCTGGCGACCACACACCCGCTGTTAAGCGGGCGGTAAGCAGCACCTAGGTGCTGACCCCACTAGTGCCACAGTGTTGTTTTGTGTACTTTTGTTTGTACCTATATATATTGCACTGTACGGTCGCTTCTTGGCTTATACCCCTATATTGCTCTGAGGAGACAACAGCATGTCATCCGCAAAAAAGGTGATCAGGAGTCAAATCCTGAGACTGCTCTCAACCTGGATACCCCTGATGGTGACGCCATGGTGAATGATCTTATAGCGGCCATCAATAGACTGCTGGATATTTCTCCTCCAGCGGAGGAGGCAGCAGCACAGCAGGAGAAATTCCATTTTAGGTATCCCAAACGTAAATTGAGCTCTTTTCTGGACCACGCGGACTTCAGAGAAGCAGTCCAGAAACACCATGCTTATCCAGATAAGCGTTTATCCAAACGTCTTAAGGATACACGTTATCCCTTTCCCCCTGACGTGGTCAAACGCTGGACCCAGTGTCCAAAGGTGGACCCCCCAATCTCCAGGCTTGCGGCTAGATCCATAGTTGCAGTGGAAGATGGGGCTTCACTTAAAGATGCCAATGACAGACAGATGGACCTTTGGTTGAAATCTGTCTATGAAGCTATCGGCGCGTCGTTTGCTCCAGCATTCGCAGCCGTGTGGGCACTCCAAGCTATTTCAGCTGGTCTGGCGCAGGTGGACTCTATCATACGTCCATCAGTGCCGCAAGTGGCGTCCTTGACCTCGCAAATGTCTGCGTTTGCGACTTACGCTATCAATGCGGTCTTGGACTCTACCAGCCGTACGTCAATGGCGTCCGCCAACTCGGTGGTTTTACGCAGAGCCTTATGGTTAAAGGAATGGAAAGCAGATTCTGCTTCCAAAAAATGCTTAACCAGTTTGCCATTATCTCAAGACAGGCTGTTTGGTGAGCAATTGGCGGAAATCATTAAACAGTCCAAGGGTAAGGACTCTTCCTTACCCCAGCCCAGATCAAGCAAACCTCAACAGTGGAAGGGACAGTCGAGGTTTCGGTCCTTTCGAGGTTCGGGCAGGACCCAATTCTCCTCGTCCAAAAGGACTCAGAAGGAGCAGAGGAGCTCAGATTCCTGGCGGACTCACTCACGCCCAAAGAAAGCAGCCGGAGGAACCGCTTCCAAGCCGGCTGCCTCATGACTTTCGGCCTCCTCTCTCCGCATCCTCGGTCGGTGGCAGGCTCTCCCGCTTTTGCGGCATTTGGCTGCCACAGGTCAAAGACCGGTGGGTAACAGACATTTTGTCTCACGGGTACCGGATAGAGTTCAGTTCTCGTCCTCCGCCTCGGTTCTTCAGAACTTCCCCACATCCCGACCGAGCCGATGCTCTTCTGCAAGCGGTGTGCTCGCTAAGGGCAGAGGGAGTGGTGATCCCTGTTCCTCTTCAGGAACGAGGTCAAGGTTTTTACTCCAATCTGTTTGTGGTGCCAAAAAAGGACGGCTCTTTCCGTCCTGTTCTGGACCTAAAACTGCTCAACAAGCACGTGAAAACCAGGCGGTTCCGGATGGAATCCCTCCGCTCCGTCATTGCCTCGATGTCTCAAGGAGATTTCCTAGCATCAATAGACATCAAAGATGCTTATCTCCACGTGCCGATTGCTCCAGAGCACCAGCGTTTTCTACGCTTCGTTATAGGAGACGAACACCTTCAGTTCGTAGCCCTGCCATTTGGTCTGGCGACAGCCCCACGGGTTTTCACCAAGGTCATGGCAGCAGTGGTAGCAGTCTTGCACTCTCAGGGACACTCGGTGATCCCTTACTTGGACGATCTACTTGTCAAGGCACCCTCTCAAGAGGCATGCCAACACAGCCTGAACGTTGCGCTGGAGACTCTCCAGACTTTCGGGTGGATCATCAACTTTTCAAAGTCAAATCTGTCACCGACCCAATCGCTAACATATCTTGGCATGGAGTTTCATACTCTCTCAGCGACAGTGAAGCTTCCGATGGACAAGCAGCGTTCACTACAGACAGGGGTGCACTCGCTCCTTCAAGGCCAGTCGCACCCCTTAAGACGCCTCATGCACTTCCTGGGGAAGATGGTGGCAGCAATGGAGGCAGTCCCGTTTGCGCAGTTTCATCTGCGCCCACTTCAATGGGACATTCTCCGCCAATGGGACGGGAAGTCGACGTCCTTAGACAGGAAAGTCTCCCTTTCCCAGACGACCAAGGACTCTCTTCAATGGTGGCTTCTTCCCACCTCATTATCACAAGGAAGGTCCTTCCTACCCCCATCCTGGGCGGTGGTCACGACAGACGCGAGTCTGTCAGGGTGGGGAGCAGTTTTTCTCCACCACAGGGCTCAGGGTACGTGGACTCAGCAGGAGTCCACCCTTCAGATCAATGTTCTGGAAATCAGGGCAGTGTATCTTGCCCTACAAGCCTTCCAGCAGTGGCTGGAAGGAAAGCAGATCCGAATTCAGTCGGACAACTCCACAGCGGTGGCATACATCAACCACCAAGGCGGGACACGCAGTCGGCAAGCCTTCCAGGAAGTCCGGCGGATTCTGATGTGGGTGGAAGCCACGGCCTCCACCATATCCGCAGTTCACATCCCCGGCGTAGAAAACTGGGAAGCGGACTTCCTCAGTCGCCAGGGTATGGACGCAGGGGAATGGTCCCTTCACCCGGACGTGTTTCAGGAAATCTGTCGCCGCTGGGGAAGGCCGGACGTCGACCTAATGGCGTCCCGGCACAACAACAAGGTCCCAACTTTCATGGCACGGTCTCGCGACCACAGAGCTCTGGCGGCAGACGCCTTAGTGCAAGATTGGTCGCAGTTCCAACTGCCCTATGTGTTTCCCCCTCTGGCACTCTTGCCCAGAGTGCTACGCAAGATCAGGTCCGATTGCCGCCGCGTCCTGCTCGTCGCCCCAGACTGGCCGAGAAGGTCGTGGTATCCGGATCTGTGGCATCTCACGGTCGGCCAACCGTGGGCGCTACCAGACCGGCCAGACTTACTGTCACAAGGGCCGTTTTTCCATCTGAATTCTGCGGCCCTGAACCTGACTGTGTGGCCATTGAGTCCTGGATACTAGCATCTTCAGGATTATCTCAAGGGGTCGTGGCCACCATGAGACAGGCTAGGAAGCCCACGTCTGCTAAGATCTACCACAGAACGTGGAAGATTTTCTTATCCTGGTGCTCGGCACAGAGAGTGTCCCCCTGGCCATTTGCATTGCCTACTTTTCTTTCCTTCCTGCAATCTGGTTTGGAAAAAGGCTTATCGCTCGGCTCCCTTAAAGGGCAAGTCTCAGCGCTATCGGTATTTTTTCAAAAGCGTCTAGCACGACTTCCTCAGGTACGCACGTTCCTGCAGGGGGTTTGTCACATCGTCCCTCCGTACAAATGGCCGTTAGATCCATGGGATCTGAACAGGGTACTAGTTACTCTCCAGAAGCCGCCCTTCGAGCCTCTGAAGGATGTTTCACTTTCTCGACTTTCACAGAAAGTGGCCTTTCTGGTAGCAGTCACGTCTCTTCGGAGGGTATCCGAGCTGGCAGCGCTGTCATCCAAAGCTCCCTTCCTGGTTTTTCACCAGGACAAGGTAGTGCTGCGCCCGATTCAGGAGTTTCTCCCTAAGGTGGTATCCTCTTTTCATCTCAATCAGGATATCTCCTTGCCTTCCTTTTGTCCTCATCCAGTTCATCGGTATGAAAAGGATTTGCATTTGTTGGATCTCGTGAGAGCACTCAGAATCTACATTTCCCGCACGGCGCCCCTGCGCCGCTCGGATGCACTCTTTGTCCTTGTCGCTGGTAAGCGCAAAGGATCGCAGGCTTCCAAATCCACCCTGGCTCGATGGATCAAGGAACCAATTCTTGAAGCCTACCGTTCTGCTGGGCTTCCGGTTCCATCAGGGCTGAAGGCCCATTCTACCAGAGCCGTGGGTGCGTCCTGGGCATTACGACACCAGGCTACGGCTCAACAGGTGTGCCAGGCAGCTACCTGGTCGAGTCTGCACACTTTCACCAAACATTATCAGGTGCATACCTACGCTTCGGCGGACGCCAGCCTAGGTAGAAGAGTCCTGCAGGCGGCGGTTGCCTCCTCGTAGGAGAGGGCTGTTTTTGCAGCTCTAACTTGAGGTATTACTTTACCCACCCAGGGACTGCTTTTGGACGTCCCAATCGTCTGGGTCTCCCAATGGAGCGCCGAAGAAGAAGGGAATTTTGTTACTTACCGTAAATTCCTTTTCTTCTAGCTCCAATTGGGAGACCCAGCACCCGCCCTGTTTCCTTCGGGATTTTTGTTTTTTTCGGGTACACATGTTGTTCATGTTGAACGGTTTCAGTCCTCCGATGTTACTTCGGATTGAATTTGTTTAAACCAGTTATTGGCTTTCCTCCTTCTTGCTTTAGCACTAAAACTGAGCAGCCCGTGATCCCACGGGGGTGTATAGCCAGAAGGGGAGGGGCCTTACACTTTTTAGTGTAATGCTTTGTGTGGCCTCCGGAGGCAGTAGCTATACACCCAATCGTCTGGGTCTCCCAATTGGAGCTAGAAGAAAAGGAATTTACGGTAAGTAACAAAATTCCCTTCTTTTCTCAGAATGTACCCGACTGTTGATTTTGCTACTCCAAGCATGTCTGCTATCTCTCTGATGGATTTTTTCTTTTTTTTCTGCCTCAGGATGTTCTGCTTCACCTCAGTTGAGAGTTCCTTAGACCGCATGTTGTCTGGTCACAGCAACAGCTTCCAAATGCAAAACCACACACCTGTAATCAACCCCAGACCTTTTAACTACTTCATTGATTACAGGTTAATGAGGGAGACGCCTTCAGAGTTAATTGCAGCCCTTAGAGTCCCTTGTCCAATTACTTTTGGTCCCTTGAAAAAGAGGAGGCTATGCATTACAGAGCTATAATTCCTAAACCCTTTCTCCGATTTGGATGTGAAAACTCTCATATTGCAGCTGGGAGTGTGCACTTTCAGCCCATATTATATATATAATTGTATTTCTGAATATGTTTTTGTAAACAGCTAAAATAACAAAACTTGTGTCACTGTCCAAATATTTCTGGCCCTGACTGTATGTTAAAAACCATGGAGCCACAAAATATCAAACATTCGACTTGTTTCCTACTACTAAGGGTGCCCTTTGGTCCGGAAACATGTCAGGAATGTTTGAAACTTTGTTGCTCCGCGGTTTTTAACATTCAGTTGAAACCAGAAGTTTACATACACTATCTATAAAGACACATCCGCATGTTTTTCTCACTATCTGACATGAAATCAGAATAAATCTTTCCCGTTTTAGGTCAATTAGGAACTAAAATTATTTATATTTGCCAAATGCCAGAATAATGACAGAGAGAATGTTTAAAGGCATTTTAATTCCTTTCTGCAAAGTCAAAAGTTTACATACATTTCATTAGTATTTGATACCATGGCCCTTAAATTGTATGACTTGGGTCAAACGTTTTGGATCTCCTTCCACAGGCTTCTCACAATAGGTGGTAGGAATTTGGGCTCATTCCTCCTGACAGAACTGATGTAACTGAGCCATGTTTGTAGGTTGTTTAGCTCGCACCGGCCTTTTCAGTTTTGCCCATAAATTTTCAATAGGATTGAGATTAGGGTTTTGTGATGGCCACTCCAAAACAATGACCTTTTTATCCTTTGTAACCAGTTTGGCAGTATGCTTCAGGTCATTGTCCATTTGGACAACTTATCATGATGACTTGGATGAAAATCAGTAATGAAACTTGGTCTGTTTTTCTTGTACGTGAAAAAATTTACATATGATTGGGCGCTAAGGGGACATCATTGGCACTGCTCAAGGGGCAACATTTGCACTTCGCAAGGGACAGACATTTTACAGGGAGTTTCTTTGATGCTCTACAGAAGCATTTCTTATATTTTAAACCACCAGTCTGAGCCCCGGTATTATACTCACCTGCTGCTGTCTTGGTCTGTTTCCAGCATTACTGTGGTCCGTCTCCAGTGATTTGTGACCTGCCGGCAGCTCCAATGTTTCATGGAGTGCCGGAGGTCACAATTCAATGTAAGTCTATGGGAGTCTCATTCAGGCTCCCATAGATGCATTGAGCACTGGTGAAGTAACTTTTGACTTCAAGCCAATCAGATGTTACGGGCACAAGATGGTGCCGCAGGACCGGACAGATGCCAAAAAGGATGAAGCCACTAGAGGGTAAGTATAATACTGGGAAACAGTGGTACAGTGGTGCTTTAATGTTGGCCACATGGATGGATTGATAGAACTCCACGGTGATGAATATGCATTATACTTACTGTCTACTAGTGCTTTAATATCATTATAATATCCTAGAAACTGGATATTTTATTAACCAATGTGAACAATGAGCAATACCAGAGTGATTGTGTAAATTGTAAATGTAAGAAGATGGATTTCATATACTGAGATGAAGTATGCGAGTAGTAATTCTGCTCCCATATACTTAATCTCATTAGACCACTTTGCCTTGAGTTACATTTTAGTTGCTTTTTTACAGTCTCTGCGCTCAGTAATTTTGTGGTAGAAAAGCGTGCATAGTGCATATTTACATGATAACATAGCCGGCGAGCTAAAGCAGACCATTAAGTCGTACTTATGGCTGCTTCTATTCATAAAGGACCTATTGTAGTATAGCCGGCGGAGGAGCCCACAGAAGGTAGTGCCGCACAGTGTACTCTGGAGCCAGATACATAATTATCCCCTTCTTCATAGCTCTGAGAATCATGTAAGGGATTGCCCTGGCTGCAGTAAAGCAAGCTTCATATAAACCAGTTAAAACTGTTATTAAATATACATTGTTTACTAGTATACCTTGTGCAGTGCCAGTACTAGTTTCCAATTTGCAGTGCCAGTACCAGTGTACATTGTCTAGTGCCAGAATACTAGTCTACACTGTGCAGTTCCAGTACCCGTGTACATTGTGCAGTGCCAGTACTAGTGTACATTGTGCAGTGCCAGTACTAGTGTACATTGTGCAGTGCCAGTACCAGTGTACATTGTGCAGTACTAGTGTACATTGTGCAGTGCCAGTACCAGTGTATATTGTCTAGTGCCAGAATACTAGTCTACATTGTGCAGTTCCAGTGTACATTGTCCAGTGCCAGTACCAGTGTACATTGTGCAGTGCCAGTACTAGTGTACATTGTGCAGTGTCAGTACCAGTGTACATTGTGCAGTGCCAGTACTAGTTTACAATGTGCAGTGCCAGTACTAGTGTACAATGTGCAGTGTCAGTACCAGTGTACATTGTGCAGTGCCAGGACCAGTGTACATTGTGCTGTGTCAGTACTAGTTTACAATGTGCACTGCCAGTACTAGTGTACATTGTGCAGTGTCAGTACCAGTGTACATTGTGCAGTGCCAGTACCAGTGTACATTGTGCAGTGCCAGTACTAGTTTACAATGTGCAGTGCCAGTACTAGTGTACAATGTGCAGTGTCAGTACCAGTGTACATTGTGCAGTGCCAGGACCAGTGTACATTGTGCTGTGTCAGTACTAGTTTACAATGTGCACTGCCAGTACTAGTGTACATTGTGCAGTGACAGTACCAGTGTACATTGTGCAGTGCCAATACTAGTGTACATTGTGCAGTGCCAGTACTAGTTTACAATGTGCAATGCCAGTACTAGTGTACATTGCACAGTGACAGTACCAATGTACATTGCACAGTGACAGTACCAATGTACATTGCACAGTGACAGTACCAGTGTACATTGTGCAGTGCTAGTACTAGTGTATCTTGTGCAGTGTCAGTACTAGTGTATCTTGTGCAGAGCCAATACCAGTTTACACTGTGCAGTGACAGTACCAGTGTACATTTTGTAGTGAAAGTATTAGGCGGGCTTTGCACACTACGACATCGTAGCTGCGATGTCGGTGGGGTCAAATCGAAAGTGACGCACATCCGGTGTCGCAGTCGATATCATAGTGTGCAAATCCTTTTTGATACGATTGACGAGCGCAAAAGCATCGTTATCGTATCATTGGTGTAGGGTCCGACATTTCGATAATGCCGTTGCAGCGACAGGTACGATGTTGTTTTTCGTACCTGCAGCGGCACATATCGCTGTGTGAGAAGCCGCAGGAACGAGGAACATCTCCTACCTGCGTCCCGTCTGCAATGCGGAAGGAAGAAGGTGGGCAGGATGTTTACGTCCCGCTCATCTCCGCCTCTCCGCTGCCATTGGCCGCCTGCCATGTAACGTCGCTGTGACGCCGCACGACCCGTCCCCTTAGGAAGGAGGCGGGTCGCCGGCCAGAGCGACGTCGCAGGGCAGGTGAGTGCATGTGAAGCTGGCGTAGCGATAATGTTCGCTACGGCAGCTATCACCATGATATCGCATGTGCGACGGGAGCGGGGACTATCGCGCTAGACATCGCAGCATCGGCGTGCAAAGTACCCCTTAGACTTAGATTAAACTTTCTTAAAGGATTATACATGCTTAGGGCTCGTGCAGACAACCGTATTTTCAGCCTGCGTGCTATCCATCAAAAATACAGATTGGATTCGGTTCCCTGTTTTTCTATGAGGCAGTGCACATATCCAATTTTTTCCTCAGACTGAGTGGTCCGAGGAAATAATCGCAGCATGCATAATTTGGCTCTGAGAATTGGATGGCATTCTAGTATGTGGATCCTTGAAAAAAACCTGACTGCAGTTGAATGACATCACAGTGTGGCCCGATTTTCACGGACTGACAGAATGGCGAATGTGCAGAACCTTTTTTTTTTTTCTTCCACCTCTGACAAAAAATGGATCCCACTCTGATTAGCAGAATTGGACCTTTTGTCTTGGATGGAGAAAATACGATCATGTATTTTGACTGGGCACGTCAGGACTATGATATCTGTTTAGTAATGTACAGTATGCGGTTTCTTTTGTGAAATCTGGTAACATTAGGTTGCTTAAGATAGTAGAGTATACTATACTGCATGTAATATCTATTATAATAATAGTTTATATGCTTTTCTTGTCTTTAGCTTCTTATAGACATGGTTGGTTCTGCAGATGCTGTTCTCCAAGAGGCTGCTGCCGGGTGTATAGCCAATATACGACGACTTGCTCTGGCCAATGAAAAAGCAAGATATGGCTGAATTAGGACAAAGAAACAATCACCAAACGGATTACACTTCTGTCACTCTCACCATGTAGTTGGACATTTTGGGCTCTGACACCAGGTTTTTGTAGACCTAGTCAATCATCTGATATCACTGCAGCCTTTTGCTAATTGTAACGATGGGGATATTCATTCTGCTCTCTATACAAATTGTTTTCCTGTCCTCGGGTTAGGCCGATGCCACTTTCTAATAGATTTGGTTGGAAGTCAGGTCTGAAATGTTGACTATGCAAAACATTTAGATATTATTCTGAAATCACCAGTAAAAGTCGTAAAACTCTGGAAGTCTTACACGTCCTTGTGTCAAAAAGTGTTGACTGGCTCACAGCGTGTTCCAAACCTGGATCTTATAAACCTGTCATTGGGCTCTGTCTCGTATTTTGAGATTCACAAAAAAAAATAACGTAACTATAGATCAGAACTGACGTATGGCGGCATTGAGAAAATAAAGAAGTGACCAGCTGGAATGTCCGCATCATTCCAATATTGTGCCGTAATGTCTTACAATGTTACCAGCCTCCGCAGCATAACATGTAATTATGGCTAGATAACTAGTACAAGCGAATATATACTCCTCCTGGTTCATTGCATTCTGCAAATACACAGCGGAACAGATCCGTCTTATGCCTTCTGGATAGATATAACAGCTCTATGTACCGCAGATACTTCTGTATATTTTGCAATATTTTATACCTTCCGAGTCTGACTTTACATTCAATTAGAAACCTGTTACCATAACTCACGAGCATTTTTTCTTTCAGTCACAATTAGGTAACATTTTACAAGCTTTCAAGAACCAGAAAATTGAATTTGCCGTATTTTAAGTTTTTGATGTTTGCATCATAAATATATTATCTGCACTTGGTAGTTAAATATGAAAAAATATAGGAAATCACTAAATTATAGGGACTCGACAGAGTCTTAGACATTTTGTAACTCAGTATTCAATAAGGATGTACCTTGTATACAAGTCAGAAGAACAATTATCATCTGAGCTTTCATGTCACAATGCTCAGTACACCAAAAACCACAGTAATTTATGTTATGCGTCACCGGAGTGACAGGAATGAGGGGGGGGACTGGATGAGAGACCCTACGCTGACCCTCAGACTAAGGGGGGTGTTACACACTACGATATATTGGGCGATATGTCGTCGGGGTCACGGATTCCGTGACGCACATCCGGCAGCGTTTGAGATATCGTAGCGTATGACAGCTACGAGCGACTGTTAACGAGCAAAAATACTCACCTTATCGTTGCTCGTTGACACGTCGTTCATTTTCATAAAATAGTTCCTCCTTCTGCGCGCCGGTGGTACGTCGTTCCCGAGGCAGCACACATTGCTCTGTGTGACACCCCGGGAACGACGAACACAGCTTACCTGCGTCCCACCGGCAATGCGGAAGGAAGGAGGTGGGCGGGATGTTACATCCCGCTCATCTCTGCCCCTCCGCTTCTATTGGGCGGCCGCTGTGTGACGTCACTGTAACGCCGAACGTCCCTCCCCCTTCAGGAAGAGGATGTTCGCCGCCCACAGCGAGGTCGTACGGGAGGTAAGTACGTGTGACAAGGGTAACTTGTGACTTTGTGCGCCACGGACAACAAATTGCCCGTGACGCACAAACAACGGGGGCGGGTGCGATCGCTCATGCGATCGCATGACATATTGTCTCATTTAACGGGGCCTTAAGCGTACCCTAGGCTTTCCCTCAACCCAGAGATACTCTTAAATGTAGCGAGGTCTGGGCCCCGAATGTCTCCCTATCTCCTGCCTTTGTCCCTGATGGTAAAACTACCTTCAACAGGCCACCACCCGGAGGAAGGGCAAGGACAGAAGTAGAAAAACCCACCGACTAAACTGACACAGGGGTAGAAAAAAAACTCACTCCACCTAATACCAACAATAGGGAACAACAAAAAGTATACAGGAAAGGGAAACATAGAAAGGAGAATGTAACAAAACAAGATACAGCAGCAGCAGAAAACAACTCCTATCAGCTCCAGGCCTGGCTCCAGACTGAACTGAATAACTAGCACCCTCTGCAGGAAGCAGAGGTCTTATATCCAGGCCGGAATTGATCAACCGCAGACAGCTGAGCAGAAATGAGATTTCTGCTTCTACAATAGAAGAGGGAGTTAACCTCTCATGTGCTCAAAGGAAAAACATGTTTAATGTGCATGGTCTAAGATGGTAAAGAAAAACTGGCTCTGAACCTGTCCCTAGGCACCATCGGGACATTATGTGACTAGGCTAGCGCTCGCCCACCAAAGTACCAATATATAGCTAATGGATAAACCAGAAAACATAAACCCCATTTGGTGCTGGCTTTGGGGCCATCATCTGGGTCTATTTCCTTTGGGATAATTCACAAATAACTTATTTTGAGTTTAGCGTCAAATGAGTAATTGGTCAGGACAGGCGGCAGACAAGGAACTGTGGTCACAAATGTAGCCTGGTCATAACCAATGATAACAAGTCATGACATACACCTTTGCAAATATAGGAACTGTACAACCTTATAGCTTAGCCAATGAGCATTAGGAAAATGGACCCTTTAGGAATTGCCATGTTAGTGTTCCACTATTATTTCCACATCACTGAGCGTAAAGGTCCCCCTACACATTAGACTAATATCAGACAATATCGATGGGTTTCGGCTACATTCAAATGTACTTTGGGGCCAATAAAGATGATTAAGGATTCAGTATAACTGATTTTGCACTACCGGTCCCTTTTTTTTATAGAGATAAGGTGTAGCGAGAGATGTTTAGCAGCATTTCTCTCTTAGAGAATGTAGGAGTGCTCAGTAGAGAAGGTGCTCTTGTGTATGGTAGCGTTGGGTGAAATAGCTGCTGGCCAAACTATCTAAATTGTATGGGTGCCTAAAGTACATGGTTTCTTAGTAATCCTATGTACAGATTTATGGTGGTAGTAAGGGCTAGGGTGCTGTAATAGGAATCAAAATGTGGATGAAAGCAGGACAGTTATACTTACTAAGGTTCTAAGCGGCTGTCATATTGCTTCCGGGTCCGCTCATTAAATCTCATGAATATTCACTGCTTCAACCAGCCCACCATCTGTGACAGCATCTGTGATTGGTTGCAGTCAGACTGCCAGTATGTCGGTGTCTGACATAGGTTGTCCGCACACTAGCTGTCTGGGTCCCCGAAGGGGAGTGTAAAAATAAACAAATAACTGGAAAAATGGCGTAGGGGCCCCTGTATTTTGATACCCAGTGCAGATAAGCAGACATCTGGAGGCTGCAGTCACCAGCTGTGTGTGTTATCTTGGCTGTGTATCAAAATACGAGGGAACTCACACAGGTTTTCTACAGTTATTTAAATAAATAAATAAATAATTTACAGCGTGGCGTCCCTCCCAATTTTGATACCCAGCCAAGATAAAGGAGACAGCTGGGGGCTAGTATTCTTAGGCTGGGGAGGCCCATGGTTATTGGGCCCTCCCCAGCCTAAAAATAGTAGCCTGCAGCCGGTCCGGAATTCGTGCATCCATAAGATGTGCCAATTCTGGCGCTTACTCAGCTCATCCCGATTGCTGTGGAGTGGTGGTAATCGGGGTATTATAAGTAGTTAATGATTTTTGACAAATCACAGCTGTCATGAAGCCCGAGGTTAGTAATGGGCAGGGGTCCATGAAACCCCCAATTACTAATTGCATATGTAAAATAAATAAAAGCAAAACAGAAAAATGCTTCATTTAAAAAAAACAAACAAAAACAATCTCTTTCTACAATTTATTAACCTTCAAAACACCCCTGTAGGTCCAACATAATCTCCAGATACAATGTTCCATGATGATCCCGGCTCTGATACATTTGAGGTCGCAGTGTGCGGTCACATTAGAAAATGCGACCGAGCACTGCGGCATCCAGGACACCCTGACGAAGGCCCAGCTGTTAGAGCGGTGATGTTAGTGAGTTCACCTGAGGTCACAGCTGGCAGTTCCCATGATACCCCAGCTGTGACCTCAGGTGAACTCAGTGAACTTACCTCAGGTGAACTCTATGAACTCACCTGAGGAGAACTCAATGAACTCGATGCCAGATGACCGGCTTAGCCTATGTGCGCAAGTTGAGTATTTGGTTCCAGAAAATCTTCCAGGAGATGCAGATTAGATGCAGACACACGTTACAGAAATCTGTACTAAATCTGCATCTCCTGGTAGAAAAACACAACAAAAACACAAATCATCCCTCTGATCAGCAGAAGTGATCGGACAGTGTTGGCATAAAGGAGATCAGTAAAATCAGTTAAAAATGTAAAAAATAGTTTTAGAAAAACCTGAAAAAATAAAAAAAATCTAAAAGTTCAAATCATCCCCCTTTTGCCTCATTGAAAATAATGCAATTATAAAAAACCCACATATTTGGTATCGGTGCATTCAGAAATGTCCGATGTATCAAAATAATCTGATTGGTAAAGGGCATAGCAGGGAAAAAAAATCAAAACGCCGGAATTATGTTTTTTGGGTCACTGCAACTCTGCATTAACATGCAATAACAGACGATCAAAACATCGCATCTACCCAAAAATGGTATCATTAAAAACGTCAGCTCAAGATGCAAAAAAATAAGCCATCATATACCCCCAGATTACAAAAAATAAGAATGTCTCGGAAAATGGCAACAAAAGTGCAATTTTTTTTCCACCATTTAGATAAAAGTAAAATTATACATGTTTGGTATCTATGGACTCGTACTGAACTGAAGACTCATTCTGCCAGGTCAGTTTTACCATATAGGGAACTTGATAAGTAAAAAAAACAATCTTGCAATTGCACTGTTTTTGCAATTTCACCGCACTTGGAATTTGTACCTGTTTTCTAGCACAATATGAGGTAGAATGAATTGTGTCATTCAAAAGTACAACTCGTCCCGCAAAACTACAAACTTCAGATGGCTATATTGAAGGAAAAATAAAAAAGTTTTGGCTCTTGGAAGAAGGGGAGGAAAACAAGAAAACAAAAAATGGAAAATCGTCAGGTGGTAAAGGGGTAAGGACTAGCTTATTTTAGGCCTTTTGGACAAACCTTTTTTTTTGTTCATCATCGCATTCCAAGAGCCATAACTCTTTTTTTACACTATGTTGCGGTACATACTAACTTATTGAATAACTTTTATTTACCATTTATTGGAATGGATGGAAAAATGCATGAATTCAGCCATTCATATTTACGATGTCAGTGAATAGATATGTCACCAGTTGTAGATCTAGGAGCGGCATAACCAGCAAAACCTCTCTGACTTTGTCCTTCACCTAGCATGGGCTAGTCTTAATCTTGAGAGCCTTTTGGGCCCCTTCACCTACTTCCACTATACCTTCAGCTCTTCTTGCAAGTTGGACTTTGAGACCACAAACTAGTGTTGTCATGCACATGAAATGAATAGCCATAAGGTTTCAGCAAGTCATATTCTAGAGATTTAAGGCACACACTAAAGGCCGCTTTACACGTAATGACATTGCTAACGTGATGTCGTTGGGGTCACGGAATATGTGACGCAAATCCGGCCTCGTTAGCGACGTCGTTGCGTGTGAAACGTACGAGCGACCGCTAATGATCAAAAATACTCACCTAATCGTTGATCGTTGACACGTCGTTCATTTTCAAAATATCGTTGCTCGTTCTGGACGCAGGTTGTTCGTCGTTCCTGAGGCAGCACACATCGCTACATGTGACACCCCAGGAACAACAACAGCACCGTACCTGCGTCCTCTGGCAATGAAGTGGGCGTGTCTTTCATGCAGCTGCTCTCCGCCCCTCCGCTTCTATTGGACGCCTGCCGTGTGACGTCGCTGTGATACCGCTCTAACCGCCCCCTTAGAAAAGAGGCTGTTTGCCGGCCACAGTGACGTCGCTGGGAAGGTAAGTCCGTGTGACGGGTAATAGCGATATTGTGCGCCACAGGCAGCGATTTGCCCATGACGCACAAACGACGGGGGCGGGTGCGATCGGCAGCGACATCGATAGCGATGTCGCTGCGTGTAAAGTGGCCTTTAGTCTCTGGAGATTGTCATTTTGGACAGCAAATAGGTAAGTTTGAATTACAAATTGGCGACAATTGTCAGATCGATCTTTGCCACTCACGACGCAATGTCTTTGAACCTACATCAGACCGAACACCAGATCGGCATCACAAAAAGGAGCTGACTTGGGAAAAAAGTTGCATCTGGTCAAAATCTGGTCAAAATCTGGCCAACGTTACAAAAGCCATAACAAAGGCTAATGGATTAGAGACTATATCCTCTGTAATTTCACTTTGCAGGTCCATAAAACTGTACCCTTTTGTAAACTCTCTAAAATTAATTATGACATCAAGTTCTTGATTTAACAGTGAATAAAGACAATTTCCATATCACGTAAAAAGTAATCCAAGTAAAATACCCAAATGTGGGACTATAATAAATGATATACAAAAATGCTTACTCTTTGAAAACCAGAATTCCCTCAGAATACATCCACTGGAGTCCCACACATTTTTATTTTCCTAAAGTCTATGTTTTATTACCATTCTTGAAAAGAGCAGGTTTATGAGATCATTACACAAACCAAGCAGTTCCAACCACAAAAAAGTGCTGATTTACTTTTACATAAGTTCTACCACATGCTACACAGAGCGAACAAAATAATTCTTCCAATATATTTCAGGTATCAGAATATCAATGACATGACATGGAGCGGTATACAACAAGAGTAAGAATACCTTCTGCCACTACAAGACGGTCAAGTCTTTGTGCAAAATGAAATGCTAGCACAGTGTCATAATAACACACTTGACAATTTTTACTGCTGCCCTTCCAAGAGTATAATATAGGAGAAACTCCAGATTACCATATAGCTCTGTGCAGCAGGACCAAGAGTATGCACGTTGCACAGATCTCCTGGCAATATCCTTAGGAAATGCGTTCCCCATCTCATAAAGGGGCCGCATGGACACTCTGAAGTGTTCCCCAGCCTATAACTAGGAGGCGCCGGGTATTTAAGGCACCTTCCCCTGTTAGGAGGTGCCTTAGTAATAAGGTTCCTGGTTACTCTGATCCAGTCAGTATGCTAGTCTGCTTCCTGCCAGTAATCTGTACCTGAACCTGTCCTGCCTATATCATGTGTCAATCCGTCCTGCCAGTATCCTGTCCCTGAACCCTTCCTGCCAGTATCTTGTACCTGAACCCGTCCTGCCAGGATCCCATACCTGAACCTGTCCTGCCTGTAACCTGCACAAGAACCCCTACTGCCAGTCTCCTGTGCCTGTCTGTCCAGCCTATCTCCTGAACATACTCCATTCAGTCAGCCTCCACTACCCGCTCTATCCTGCCTGCCCTCCATTCCTGTATCCCGACCCTTGGGTCAGCTGCTGGAGTGTTACCTGGTGTCTACCCACAGCCCAGTCCATACTCACCATCAGAGGCTCTGGTGAAAACACAGTATACAGGTCCCGCCTTCAAAGAAAGCCCGGTATTTGGTGCTGTGGATCTACATCCGCTAGCGCCACAGAGACAAGTTATCATCAATTTCCATTCAGCATCCAGGCTCTAAAAGAAGTCTTTCTTGAAGAATGGAAAAAAAAATGATGCTACAATACAATGTCACCAGCTTGTTACAAGTGTTTGATGTGGGGTAAATTCATTTTTGCATCAATTAATTTGAGTAAAACTGAAGATTCTTTAATAAATGTTATATTATTAACCTTACTTTCATGCTACGGGAAATACAAATGTTCTTAGAAACTCTGTCTTGGCAAAATTTGGCAAAATTGTTCTTGAGTTCAGAGAGATATAGATTAAGCTATGAAGGGCAGGCAGAGACAGACGAAGGCCTTTGTGCAAGAATTGTATATGGGGGGCCCTTGATGTCCAATAGTTCATGATTATGCACCCCTTTATGTGCTGATTTGGAGGTGATGGTGGCCCCCTTACTCTAGAGTTCCCGTGCGGCACAGGTTGCACCAATAGTACTCGTATGTGCGCCCCCGTGTGCTATTGTTTGGATGACATGTTTAACCACATAGTATAGTAGAAAACACTACACTTCATAAAGTGAAATCTGAGGTCCACGCTCTGCAGAACGACATATCATTTACAGAAATCAAAATATTTTTGTGATCAGTTCCTCAAAGGGCAATGCTTATATGATTTATCACATGTTTTTATATAAATACTTATATATTCCCATACATGTTTTACTTGGCAGTATTTTCAAAGACGTGTCACATGCTTAACATTAACTACCACATTTTTCAAGTAAATGACTAAATTACGGGCTATCCAATTTGGCATAGAAATAATAATATGAGATTTTGCTCGAGACTAGTTATGGAATGTTTTGCTGTTGCATAATATGCGGAAAAAATGTTCATTCATTACCTGCATTCGGTCTAAAGTATTATATAAGCAATTGGAGCATACACTTAAATCTGAATATTTAATCATTAGAAACAGGCATGGTTCATTTTTCTAGACAGCCTGTGCCACGGTCCATTAAAATGAGGGGTCACTGGACTGAAGAGAATAGACCGGCATGGATGAGCTGCTGTGATAAACAATGAAGAAGCGGCTGATCGCGGGGGTGACCGGTATGTTGGTCTCCTACCAATCATACATTGAGGTTCTGTCCTATGGATTGTTATTTGTGAGATATTGTAGGAAATTATTGGAGGATTTTAATAGTACCGCTTGCTTAAAATGTACACTTGCTAAGACCCCCTTCACACCTCTAATTAAATAGTGCACGTGTTGCACAGTCCGTTTTGTCCATCAGTGTGTACGTATGTTTCATCCGTGTGCCATCCATGTTTTTTGGTGTGTGACTACATTGCGGGACAATATCAATTTGTGATATACGGATTCACACAGGAGTGCTCCTGCTCTTTCCTTTCTCTTGCATCCATGTTTTTCCGGTATGGTTAAAAGAAGGATGAAATTATAAAGCTTCTCCTATATTTTGCAATGTTAAACACGTACTGCCCATGGACTGCACACGGATGTCAAAAGAATGGCACACAGACGTCAAAAGAACGGGCACACGAATGGGACACGGACGGCAAAAGAACGGCACACAGACGTAAAAAAAGGCACACGAATGGCACACGGTCGGCCAAAGAACGGCACAGAAATGGCAACACGGACGGCAAAAGAATGGCACACTAATGGCACATGGACATCAAAAGAACGACACACGAATGACACAAGGACGGCAAAAGAACGGCACACGAATGGCACACAGACGTCAAAAGAACGGCACATGGACGTCAAAAGAATGGCAAACAAATGGCACAAGGACGGCAAAAGAACGGCACACGAATGGCACACAGATGTCAAAAGAATGGCAAATTAATGGCACACGGTCGGCAAAAGAACGGCACACGGATGGCAACCCTTTGACTTGTATGGGTCTGTCTGTCCGTGCTGCCAGTTAAAAACGGACATGTTCCCTTCTGGATCACACAAGCTCACTTATGGTTCACATAGACTTAGGGCGGCTTTCCACGTTGCGACATTGCACGTGCGATGTCGATGGGGTCAATTCGAAAGTGACGCACATCCGGCGTCGCAGTCGATATCGCAACGTGCAAATCCTTTTTGATACGATGAACGAGCGCAAAAGCGTCGTTATCGTATCATCGCTGCAGCCTCCGACATTTCCATAATGCCGGTGCAGCGACAGGTACGATGTTGTTCCTCGCTCCTGAGGCAGCACACATCACTGTGTATGAAGCCGCAGGAGCGAGGAACTTCACATTACCTGCCGCCGGCTGCAATGAGAAGGACGGAGGTGGGCGGGATGTTTACATCCTGCTCATCTCCGCCCCTCCACTTCAATTGGCCGCCTGCCGTGTGACGTCGCTGTGACGCCGCATGACCCGCCCCCTTAGGAAGGAGGCGGGTCGCCGGCCAGAGGGACGTCGCACGGCAGGTATGTGCGTGTGAAACTGCCGTAGCGATAATAATCGCTACGGCAGCTTTCACTAGATATTGTACGTGCGACGGGGGCGGGACTATCGCTGCAGCATCGGTAACACATTGTTACCGATGTCGTAGCGTGCAAAGCCCGCCTTACAGTCCATGTGAAAACACAAAAGTGTGACGATCCCCATAGATTACCATTAGCATGCGTGTGAATGTGTCACCAGTACATGTGAAAACGGACACCACATGTATCAGAAACACAGACTTGTTAAGGAGATTTAATGCTGCAAAAAGCACCTTTGCCTCTGTGGCATCGGAGTGGAGCAGGAGCACTGAATCTGGCAGTATCTAGTGATCTGACCAGTTTCAGAGCTGCAATTGTAAGCTCTACCGAAAAGAGCTTGCAAGTGCTGCACTCCTCGCCTAGGAAACCGGCCACTACTGATAAACTGCCGATGTGGCCGTTAACCTGGCCAAGAGGCAGTAAAGTATTGAATTAAAAATCTCTCCATTCTTGCGAATGGAGGGGATTTTTAATAAAAGGTATAGTGCCAAGAAAGTTGTTTTACGCTTTGCAATGTTACCCATTTAAGAACATGCGACAAACCCTTTGAGTTCAATTTCATGTCCCTAATTTTAAGTCAGAATAGCATTATTTGATTTTGTCATGCTGCTTTCAAGCTGGTAAACTAAACTTTGTGAAAGATATTTTCACTAAAAAAAATCTCATCCTATGAAGTTTCTGCATGACAAATTATTATTGCAGAACTCCTAAACCTTGGTCAGTATCAATGGAATCTGCTCTGTCATTAACTTAAAGAGTGACCATCATTTTCATTTTTATTTCAGAAATCAATAGTACAAGTGAAAATAAGAAAGTTTGTAAGATATCTTATCAGACAAATTTGCTTTTTTCACCTAGACTGATCATTCATTCATTAAAGTCTCAATTCCAGGTTATAAATTGTTTTCAGTGAATATAGATTTTTCCATTACTGAGATAGCAGATGATAGTTGGTTTCTAGAAGATTCTATGTAGAGGGCAGGAGAGATGAGCTAGAGGCTGAGGGAGGAGCTAGAGACAGAGTGAGGAGCTAGAGGCAGAGGGAAGAGCTGGAGGCAGATGGGGAGTTAGAGGCTGAGGGAGGAGCTAGAGGCAGAGTGAGGAAGCTAGAGGCAGAGTGAGGAGCTAGAGGCAGATGGGGAGTTAGAGGCAGAGTGAGGAGCTAGAGGCAGAGGGAAGAGCTGGAGGCTGAGGGAGGAGCTAGAGGCAGAATGAGGAAGCTAGAGGCAGAGTGAGGAGCTAGGGGCAGAGTGAGGAGCTATGGCCACAGGTAAGAGCTGGAGGCTGAGGGAGGAGCTAGAAGCAGAGTGAGGAGCTAGAGGCAAGAGCTGGAGGCTGAGGGAGGAGCTATAGGCAAAGTGAGGAGCTAGAGGCAAGAGCTGGAGGCAGAGTGAGGAGCTAGAGACAGATGGGGAGTTAGAGGCAGAGTGAGGAGCTAGAGCCAGATGGGGAGCTAAAGGCAGAGTGAGGAGCTAAAGGCAGATGGGGAGCTAGAGGCAGAGTGAGGAGCTAGAGGCAGATGGGGAGCTAGAGGCAGAGTGAGGAGCTAGAGTCAGAGGGAAGAGCTGGAGGCTGAGGGAGGAGCTAGAGGCAGAGTGAGGAGCTAGAGGCAGATGGGGAGATAGAGGCAGAGTGAGGCGCTAGAGGCAGATGGGGAGATAGAAGCAGAGTGAGGAGCTAGAGGCAGAGGGAAGAGCTGGAGGCTGAGGGAGGAGCTAGAGGCAGAGTGAGGAAATAGAGGCAGATGGGGAGTTAGAGGCAGAGTGAGGAGCTAAAGGCAGATGGGGAGCTAGAGGCAGAGTGAGGAGCTAGAGGCAGATGGGGAGCTAGAGGCAGAGTGAGGAGCTAGAGTCAGAGGGAAGAGCTGGAGGCTGAGGGAGGAGCTAGAGGCAGAGTGAGGAGCTAGAGGCAGATGGGGAGATAGAGGCAGAGTGAGGCGCTAGAGGCAGATGGGGAGATAGAAGCAGAGTGAGGAGCTAGAGGCAGAGGGAAGAGCTGGAGGCTGAGGGAGGAGCTAGAGGCAGAGTGAGGAAATAGAGGCAGATGGGGAGTTAGAGGCAGAGTGAGGAGCTAGAGGCAGATGGGGAGCTAGAGTCAGAGTGAGGAGCTAGAGGCAGATGGGGAGCTAGAGGCAGAGTGAGGAGCTAGAGGCAGATGGGGAGCTAGAGGCAGATGGGGAGCTAGAGGTAGAGTGAGGAGCTAGAGGCAGAGGGAAGAGCTAGAGGCTGAGGGAGGAGCTAGAGGCAGAGTGAGGAGCTAGAGGCAGATGGGGAACTAGAGGCAGAGTGAGGAGCTAGAGGCAGATGGAGAGCTAGAGGCAGAGTGAGGAGCTAGAGGCAGAGGGAGGAGCTAGAGGCAGAGGGAGGAGCTAGAGGCAGAGAGAGGAGCTAGGGGCAGAGAGAGGAGCTAGAGGCAGAGAGAGGAGCTATAGGCAGAAAGAAAAGCTAAAGTCAGAAGTAGGAGTTAGAGGCAGAGTGAGGAGCTAAAGACAGAGGAAAGAGTAGAGACAGAGAGAAGAGCTAGAAAGACAGATGGAGGAGCTATAGTCAGATGGCATGCTAGAGACAGAGGAAGGAGCTACAATCAGAGGAAGGAGCTAAAGACAGATTGACCCCCTCTCCCCCCTTTTCTGCATAGAATCTTATAAAAAACTATTGTCATCTCTTGTCTCAATAATGAGAAAATCAGTATTCAGTAAATACAGATATTACCTAGGAATTGAGAATTTTGAAAAAAGAATCAGTCCTAGCAGAAAAAAAAGTGGATTTCTCTCATAAGATATATTACAAAGTTTCTTATTTTCACTTGAACTATTGATTTATAGAATATAAATTAAAATGACGATCACTCTTTAACCCCTTCTAGGCATATGATGTATAACCTCGAGAGGTCTGGAGCCTACGGCTCACCCTGATGGTCTTAGAGAGTTGTTTGAGAGCCATCTGGGCCCAGAATCGGAAGAAGGTGACCGGAGATAGGAGGAAGGAGGCACAAACCCCAAGAGGACGAGATCCAAGATAGCAGGGGACAGGTCGAATGGTCGTACTTCGAGAGGTAGGAAGGAAAGGAAGGCCATGTCTGTCATAACGGTGTGAACAATAAAAGTGAACAATTCTGGTTGGCTAACTCTGGTGTTGCGTGTGTTACAAACTGTCTACAATGTCTGATGCCAGCGGTGTGATGGACACCGGTCTGAAGAAGCCACTAAGTGTCATTCACCCCACCCAAAATCACATTCCTACACAGTGCACAGAGTCTCCTTGGCCAAGGAGTGTGGTGCCCGAGTGGCCCTGGCCCCCTCCTTCAATATCTCAGTTGGCCAATGTGAGTAAGGTAGAAAAGGAAAGTAAAGAATATTACATACAGGTGGGGGGATGTAGACATCAAAGGGCTCCTGTGCCGAGCAGTGTATGGACTCCTACGTTACCAACTGACATTCTTCCTGGATATCCAGAAAAACCATTACCAGCCAACCTATCCACTAATAATTTGGTTTGTCCACTAGTATATGGGGCAGTATGACCAGTCCAGTATACTAGAAGATGAGATTGGGTTATCACCCTGTTTAGTGAGCTGATAAATAGTCATATTGACTACAAACCACTGGTGGACACAGACAGAAGAGGCCCCTGCTCAAAAATAATATATAGTATCTCTGCAGTCGCATAGCTCCTCATAATGCACAATTCCTCTTGCTTTGGAGGTGGCAGTGGCCTCCTTACCTCTTAGGCCCCTGTACATCTGCACAGTTTCCACCAATGATATGTCCGCCCCTACTACAAGCTTTCTACCTCCATTAGAAAAAAAAATAGTAAAGTTTCCACCTGAAATATATATAAACCTTATTCTGACAACGCCTGTACAGTTCGGATCCTGAGCGGCACTATTCCTGATGTAATCTTCTTTGGCATCTTCCCTGTTCATGGTTGGATCATGAAATCCAGTTCTCTGTTGTTTTAACCTTTTTTTTCTTTCTAAAATGAATTCATTTTGACATCTGAATGAGATGGAGAAATTAGGTTTTGAAAACTTCACTGCTGATTTTACATCTGACTCTTCCAGACAGAAAATTTGTAAGTTTGATCTGGTTCATTACTGATTTCCTTTGGCTCTTCTAGACAAAAGGTATTTTATGTTTTATGTTTATTATCCTAATTATAATTCCTAGAGTTCAGCCTCAAAATCAGTGATACTCCGCTCTGCAGAAAAAAGAGAGGTTGGATCTGTGTATACAGCTCCCAGCACAAGCTGTATATACTATGACTTGTATGTACAGACCTCTCTCTACAAGCCGTATATGAATAGGTATCTTTAGTTTTGGTGACCCTCAAGTGAGGTTTTATGTTATATTCTAGTTAACTGGAGAGACAGACGGATAGATTGAATATATAGACAAGTAAATCAATAGATAGAATCTATACAGTACATATTTCATACAGTGGGGAAAATAAGTATTTCATACTCTGTCGATTTTGCAGATTTTCTCACCTACAAAGTATGGAGAGGTCTGTAATTTTTATCGTAGGTACACTTCAACTGTGATAGACTAAAAAAAATCCAGAAAATCTCATTATATGATTTTAAATAATCTGCATTTTATTGCATGAAATAAGTATTTGATCCTGTACAAGGCTTTAATGGGCTACAGGACAATAGGCAAGCAGCTTGGTGAGAAGGCAACAACTGTTGGTGCAATTATTAGAAAATGGAAGAAACAGAAGATGACTGTCAATCTTACTCGGTCTGGGGCTCCATGCAAGATCTTGCCTCATGGGGTAACAATGATTCTGAGAAAGGTCAGAAATCAGCCCAGAACTACATAGAATCACCTTGTCAATGAACCCAAAAAGAGCTAGGATCACGGACTCAAAGACTACCATTAGTAACACACTACACTGTTAAGGATTAAAATCCTGCAAGGCACAGAAGTTCCCCCTTCTCACACAAGCATATGTGCAGGCAATGTTTAAAGTTCGGAGGTGGAAACATCATACTTTGGAGGTGCTTTTGTGGTGCCCCTGAGGCTTCAGTCGCCTCAGAGTATTGCACTCAAATTTGGGTGTAATGCTAAACTCGGATCCTGAAGAGCTCAGTCCCTATTTAACTACATTACACACTCAAATACACACCAGGTTTCCCTGCTCCCACTGGGGACTGGGCTAGGGTAGGGTAATAAAGGGGTTGCTGACAGAGTGGCATTTACAGGATGCCCTCAAACAGGGGCCCCAGTCCCACTAGCTTAGAACTTGGGAGGGGGGAAGTGCAGCCAGCAGGGGGAGTCAGGAGCCAACACAACAGTTAGGGAGTTCTCCAGCAGGAGAGCAAGGGAGCAGTCGCATCTATAGGTGCTCCGGTGGGAAGGTGGAGAAATTCACACGATTGCCATGGGGAGAGTGAACCTGCTCCCCACAGAATCAACGCCAAACAGGGCGGCAGGACCCTAGGGAAGATCATACTTCATGTTGCTTTTCCAGAATCTGCCTGGACGGGGAAAGTTTCAAGCTACCCTGACCACACAGCACTCGACAGCACAGTGCCAGAGAGGATCCGGGCTCTCGCATCAAGCCGGACCCCATATCGGAACCGCAGCACATGCATATAGGGACAAGAGTACATACCGTGAAAACTCAGGTCCCCATGTAGCTTCAAGCCAGGGGATCCACAGACAGGCGTTTCAAGGAGGAAACTCACTGAACACCCAAACCGGACTGATCTCTAACGGGTTCGGGTTCGACGGAACCCATCATAGCAAGTGACTGGTATAACCCGGGTGAGCGGCACAGCACTAAAAGTGAGTAACAACCTGGAACTGCAGCCATAGACTCTGACTCTTTATTACCGGTACTGACGCTCCGCGCTGCCATTACTACTCCCCTCATCATCCTCCCTGGGGCCTGCTCCCCCTGTGGGGAGCAATACCACCCATAGGTGCTACTACCATCTGCCCCCGAGGACAGCAACAGCAGCGGCGGCCCATTCCCTGGCCGCATACCACAGGTGGCGTCACGACATTCACCTCACTACTACCCCCATCATCCTTCCCAGCCATCTTTTGTAGGCCTCGGGGCAACGGAGCTGGGCTAGGCTGCCCGTGACAGCGACAGTCGACGGCCCGCCGACGAATAGGTTAACCGCCTGCCCCGTGCGGTGCTACACTTTTATGCAAAGGGGAGAGGATGACTGCACCGCATTAAAAGGAGGATTAATTGGGTCCTGTATTGCAAGATTTTGGCAAACAACCTCCTTGAATGTAGTGCCCCACGGGGCAGGTGGTTAACCTACTCGTTGCTTGGCCGTTTCGGGTTGGGTCAGGTGATGTCACGAGGTGGCCTTGCCCGGTTTCGTTGCCCCAAGGCATACAGTAAATGGTGGGGGAAAGCGAGGTATTTGGGAGAGTTTGTCATGACGCCACCTGTGGTATGTGGCCACTAGTAGCTGCCGTTGCAAGGTTCCTTGCTGGGGCTGGTAGTATTGCAGGTCAGGTGTGATCACTCCCCACAGGCGGAGTGGGCCCCAGGAGGATGGCGAGGGTTGTAGTGGTGCAATGGGGTGCAAGGCTGGGACGCTGACACAAGGTGGTAGTTTCCTCTTTACCTTTACTGATCGGGTGTTATAGTCCAGGTTTACCGTGGTCCGGTCAGCCCAGAAGCAGCGTGGATCTCTCCTTGCCTGGTGGGTTGGAGGCCTTCCTTAATGCGCTCTTGGTGGGAGCCGCTGGGCCTGGAGCAGCACAGCGTCCCGTTCTCTCTCTCTACTTGAAGATGATTGTCCCCTGTGACGGGCAACGTGAACCGGTTATAGGACCCGCATGTATTACTGCGATCCCGGGTTCTATATTGCTGCTGCATCTTGGAACTATGGTGGGCTAGCGATGTAGAATCTCTTTCACTCTGGGTTTTGCTACTGGGCCGTTAGCACCCAGTAACCGAGGACCCTGGTGTCCCGTCCTAGCGCTCGGTCCTGGAAAGCTCACACAGAAGATCTCAAATAGCGATCGCTCTTTCTCCTCGCCAACACTGTTCTGCCTCACTTCCTGCCTGTTCACTCTAACCCTTCCCTCAGGTCAGCATGTACAGAGAGACTCCCTTCAAAACAGATTATGAGCTCCCCCTGCTGTCCTGGAGTAGGAGATGTTGCATGTAATGTTCCTGACAAGGGGGTTGTCCCCACGCTGCCTCCAAGCATAGCATTGATCCCGGTGGAGAACAACGCCACTGTGGCTCCCGTAACCACAGGGGTGCCACATGATCATTGAAGATGGGTCGTGGCTGGGTCTTCCAGCATAATAATAACTCAAAACAAACACCCAGGGCACCTAAGGAGTGGCACTGTAAAAAGCATTTCAAAGTCCTGGAGTGTCCTAGCAAGTGTCCAGACCTGAACTCAACACAAAATCTTGAGAGGGAGCTGAAACTCAATGTTGCTCAGTGACCGCCCTGAAACCTGAAAGATCTGGAGAAGATCTGTATGGAAGAGTCGCCAAATCCCTGCTGCAGTGTGTGCACACCTGGTCAAGAACTACAGGAAACGTCCGACCTCTGTAATGGCAAACAAAGGTTTCTATACTAAATATTAAGTTCTGTTTTTCTATTGTATGAAATACTTATTTCATGTAATAAAATGCAATTTAATTATTTAAAAATCATACCATGTGATTTTCTGGATTTTCTTTATTCTGTCTGTCACAGTTTAAGTGTACCTATGATAAAAATTACACACCTCTCCATTCTTTGTAGGTGGGAAAACTTGAAAAATTATCAGTGTATCAAATAATTATTTTCCTCACTGTATATTCAAAGTCTGCATACATCTTAATGCTTACAGAGGCTGCTGTATCCTTCTGCTTGTAAATTATGCAATCATAGCAGCTTGCACCTGTTAACACTTACTTAACTCTAGAAGTGGTGGTCAGTTGTTTTTTGTTTTGTTTTTTTTTTTGTTGTTTTTTTTATAGTATACAATCGGAGGGTGTTACGGTCTCCCAACTTAAGGCAATTTAAATCAGTGTTGGATCCTACTTGCCCTTTAAATTTGCAGACTTTTAGCCTGAAAGGTTCATGTTTGCTAAATATTAGGTTTAGGATCCCATCGAAAGAAAGGTGCACCTTGTCATGGCTGATGGGCTCTCATGAATTGGCCAATTTGTGTGCTAAGTCCTTAATTTATAACCATATTCTATATAGTAATAAGGCAGTGCAAAGTTCATATATTCAATGTCTGCATATATTTTACCACTTACAAAGGCTGTGGTATTCTTTTGTTTGTATATTATGCAGCCATAGCAGATAGATACAGGCTTGGACTGTCCCACAGGAGAACCGGAGAATACTCCGGTGGGCCCCTTTGCAGTGGCACATCGCTTATTGCCTGCCCCAACATAATCAGTAGTTGGCACAAAGGAAACATCTCATCATTCATTTTACTATTCTAACATGCTGTATATAAGAGCCCAGGCCGCTGTGTAGAACATAAAAATAACTTTATAATACTCATCTAAACGATCGGTTTGGTGCAGAATGGTCAGATGGGTGTCTCCGTTCTCCGGGTGCGGCGCCTCCTCTTTCGGCCATCTTTGTCCTCCATCTGAAGCCTGGATGCATGACGCATCCTATGTCATGCACACGCGCCGGCATTGAGGTCTCATACAGGCGCACTACAATACTTTGATCTGCCCTGCTTAGGGCAGATCAAAGTGTGCCTGCGCAGGACCTCAATGCCGGCCTGTGTGAATGAAGTAGTACGCGTCATGCACTCAGGCTTAAGAAGATGGATGACATAGATGGCCGAAAAAGGAGGACGGAGACACCCATCTGACTCATCTGCACCACACCGACCATTTAGGTGAGTATTATGAAGTCATTTTTACGTTCTACACAGCGACCTGGGCTCTTATAAACAGCATGTTAGAATACTGTATATAAGAGGTCACTGGTGGTGGCCGCAGCTTATTGTCACCAAATGTGGTGACAGGTTCCCTCTAAAGCGGGCTTTACACGCTGCGACATCGCTAATGCGAAATCGTTGGGGTCACGGAATTCGTGACGCACATCCGGCCGCATTAGCGATGCCGTTGCGTGTAACACCGATAAGCGATTTTGCATCGTTGCAAAAACGTGCAAAATCGCTAATCGGTGACACGGGGGTCCATTCTCAAATCTCGTTACTGCAGCAGTAACGAGGTTGTTCCTCGTTCCTGCGGCAGCACACATCGCTGCGTGTGACGCCGCAGGAACGAGGAAGCTCCCCTTACCTGCCTCCCGGCCGCTATGAGGAAGGAAGGAGGTGGGCGGGATGTTACGTCCCGCTCAGCTCCGCCCCTCCGCTGCTATTGGGCGGCGGTTCAGTGACGTCGCTGTGACGCCGCACGGACCGCCCCCTTAGAAAGGAGGCGGTTCGCCCGTCACAGCGACGTCGCCGGACAGGTATGTATGTGTGACCGGTCTGGGCGATGTTGTGCGGCACGGGCAGCGATTTGCCCGTGTCGCGCAACAGATGGGGGCGGCTACCCACACTAGCGATATCGGGACCGATATCGCAGTGTGTAAAGTAGCCTTAAGTCCTACATTAGATCAGTGATGGTCAACAGTCTATTATCTTGCGCTTCTGCAATGTAGACGTGATTCACAGTATCTACTCAGTAGGGGTTGAACAAGTTCATTATTCCGATACTGTAGAACTATAATGTGCATGTAGATATTTTAATAAAACAAGGAGCCTCCTCAATATTCTGGAATAATGAACTAGTGTGAATAAGTGGTTTGTGTGTGGAGCTGCTGTAGGTTTATCGGTTGCTGACTCATTCCTGGTGAAACCCTCTTTTTCATGTTGTAGTTGGCAAGTTTATAGCCACCTTGGGTCGGGATTGTTTTCATCCATTGAAAAAAGTTTCATTTAGCAGCTCAAGAACTACATGAAGGCCTCACAAATCTGTCACATCGACCCCACAGCAGGCTACGTTTTCAAGGTCTTCTAAATCCTGGTAAATTACAGAACATCTTTATAGTGCACATGTTCCTGATGACTTACAGGGAAGTATTTCACACCCCTGGTAGGAAATATGCAAATGTGAGCTGTATAGGATATTATGTAAGTCTGACCTGTCTTTACGTACAAACTCTATTACCATGAGAACACTAAAATGCAGGTGTCAGAGCAATATTCACATTACAAAGCTGAGACTTTGCTTAAATACAACATTAAACTATCAGAGACCACAGGACACAAGTTCAGTCATTGTTGATTCTACGCATTGATGGAGGTTCACAGCTGGAAGAACTTCCAAACATGTAGAAGTTCAGTGATTCCCACACTTGCTCATAATAAAGTCCTCTGAACCATGGACAATATGAAATACAGACAGGATCCCCCTTACAAACAACTAATTTATTTGAACAACGAGCCAGGCGCATGGAAAGTCTCCCTTGGGTGACTCCCCCTGGCTTCTCCTATCCCCTAAATACAGATATTGAGAGAACTGTCAATCAAGGCTCACCAAGTAGTGAGAAGTGAGAGGGAGTTGCCCAGCAGACTTCTACCCCCATGCCAAGATTATTTTCCAAACTATACCCTCAATTTCCTACCTTTCCTAAATTTACTGTACAATAAGTATGTCATCGAATATTAACCACTTTCACAGACCCAGTGTCACAAGTAATTCTCACCATTAGGCCTAAGCCACAGGGCGAGAAAATCAGTGTGAGTGGAGTGCGATAAAACATTGCATTCCACTCGGACCAATATTAGCCTGTGTGTCAGCGCACATGAGCAATTATTTTCTCAGCCCTAATCGGACAGAGAAAACAATCGCAGCATGCAGCGACTGTAATGCGAGACTCTTTTCTCTCGCACCCATTCAAGTCTATGGGGCGAGAGAAAGATCACACTGCACTCACGGTACACCGGTGTACAGCGCGTGCAGAGTGAGAATCGCAATAGCCGGCTACGGAGGAGAGAGGGAGAGAAATCCCTCCTCCGTGCCGGCCCGCCCCTCCCAGCGCTGGCTCGCCACCCCGCAGCTGAAGTCCGCTCGCACAGTCGGACCTCAGTCGCAGGGATACTAGCATGATACTCGGCTCCTGCTGTGCTGCCAGCGAGCATCGCACTAGTGCCCCGTGTGGCCCCGGCTTTAGACTTGTGACAGCTCTGGGATCTGAGCTTCACATGAACTTCTGAGACTCTGGATTTTAAATGGGATTGCTTTCCTTTTGTGCAGCAAGGGTTAATGACATTTTTCTTACTGGTAACTCTTGGTTAGTTCTTCTCAGCTGCAGCCAATTTGTGACTACTCCCCTTCCCCTTCAATTAGTCACATGATCCATCACCTGATGCCAGTAATAGATTCATTCTATTCTGACCACCTTGGAGGGAGGAAGTCTCTAGTGGCTGCCGGAGATCTGATGCTGGATTTCTGGTTTTGGAGCCATGTCGTCTGCAGCCTTGGTGTTTGGCTGCAGCAAGTTTGTTTCATATATCTTTGTCTATGTTAACCTGTCTGTTCTCCTATTCCTGTAGTATATTACAGTAGTGGTGATGTCTAGTGTACTAACCAGCCTTGGCATTAGACAGGGTGAGTGGAGGGACAAATAGGGACTAGGCATGTGATGGCTATGAGGGGAAGGACTCGTATAGGTACGTTAGGGGAGCTTAGGGGTAGACACCAGTTTGTTTCAGGAGATGTTCCATCCCCCACTCCCTATCATCAGAGTGTTTCTCTCCTTTTCCGTCCTAGTGTAACCTCTGTGTTGCACCATGCACCAGACATTCCTTAGTCAATGTGCGTAACACCCAGAGGCTCAAGGAACTTAATCAAGTGCTGGAGTATTGGGGAAAATGTAAAATTATAGATTACCTAAAATTTGATGGAAAATGCAGCACATGGTGGTACACATTGCCATATCTAGTATTTGAATAGGTTTGTGGCTTTGCAGTGAGGCCATGGTTTTCGTGGAAAGGGGTATGATTTTGCATTTTGACAATTTGTGCCAAATTGTGCAAATGTTTAGGTGCACTACAGTGCACAAAAGTAAGCCAATGGAGATAAGCAATTTGATTCATACTTCCTTTTTCCAACTTCCAATCCAGTCCTTTGTGGCATCTAGACTTCAGTTCTGGGCCTGGCATCCTCAGCCAGTCATTTTGGGCACTGTTGGCACTTAACCTAGTCACTAGGCCTAATGTGATATCATGGTCAGTGCACTTGGTATTTCGTGCCTATTAAAAGGTCACTGATTCTTTATGCCCAACTTACTTCTGTCCTGATTGCTAATTATCGTCCTTTACAAGATATCATACAGTCAATATCAGTTCATGAGTGTCCAGTGGGACAGACCGCAAATTTTGGAGTCCTGGATAAAAACCTTGAATTCAATTAGATTGTTATAAAATATGCATCCAAGTAACCTTGGGAGGAAAGTAACCCACAACTGGCAGTATATCACATAAATATACATTTTTAATACATTTCAGCCACGTACAGTACGAGGAGCATGGCCAGTGACTTTCTTGTGGTCAGTGGTGGACAAATATTGTTTTTAGCAGCTGGCAAATAGAGTATAAGCAGGACTCTAACAACCTATTTCCCTTTTAAAGGTCATAAGAAGGACACCAGTTCTCACTTCACCACAATGTGTTCACTGAACATAATTGCCAAATCCCTGCAGAATATACCGTAAATCAGGCTGCACATGGAGTCTCTGCTTCTCTGTTTGAAAAGAAATTAAGACTCTTTAATATGATCCAAAATACAGTTCTAGTGGCAAAGAATAAAAATTACCAACAACGGTGCAGTATAATACTCAGTGGTTGCACATTAAAGTGCACCGATCACCAGGATTTCCTAAATAACCTAAAGCCAGTGCTATACTGGCACTATCAGGCTGATTCTATACATACCTGTAGTGGTCAGCTCAGATGTATAAGTTTTGAAATTCAAGAAAGTAAAGTTTATAAAATCAGCAGCTTCTTGAGTGACAGCAGCTGAGGATCAGATAATATCGGGGTTATTCATAGTTATCCCCTCCCCCTGTTACAATTAGCATAAGTATTATACAATCGATTTACATTTTCACTATCAGGACCTGTGTGAGGTCATACACATGTGACCGGAAGGGGAGGGTCTTCAGCCAACAAAGCTGATTCCAGGAAGCAACACTTTCTGTTGGCTGAGGCCCCCCGCCCCTTCTGGTCACATCAGCACAGGCCCTGCAAGTCAAAAATTAAATCGATTGTATAATACTTATGCCTTTACACAGGCGCCATCTATAGGCATTACATAAAACTCACAGGTCCCACGTGTGACATGTGATCAAGACCATAAAGGTCGAAACGTTGTTGTATGTCGCTCACACATGTGCCTGAATGTGAACTTTTGTAAATAAATCTTTACACTTCAAGAAATGAAATAAGAGTGTGCAGTGATCATATATTGCATATTTTAGCAGCCGGACTCTTATCATTGCTGTGGCTATCTGGCTCATGCTATGTTGTCTAGCACGCCCCCTCCTATGAGTGACACCTCACAGTCAATGTACAATTTCTATAGAGAGCCTGGTGTGACGCCCCTGCGGTAACCAGGTGTCACAAAAATAAGGTAACATCACAGCAACAGCTCGGGTCCTACATGACTGTGCCAGTCAGTACACACACTAGCACACCAGGACACTTAGGGGCACTTTGCACACTATGATATCGCAGGTGCGATGTCGGTGGGGTCAAATCGAAAGTGACGCACATCTGTCGATATCGTAGTGTGTAAATCTTTTATGATACGATTAACGAGCGCAAAAGCGTCGTAATCGTATCATCGGTGTAGTGTCCGACATTTCTATAATGTAGCTGCAGCAACGGTACGATGTTGTTCCTCATTCCTGCGGCAGCACACATCGCTGTGTGAGAAGCCACAGGAGCGAGGAACATCTCCTACCTGCGTCACCGCGGCTCACGCCGGCTATGCGGAAGGACAGAGGTGGGCGGGATGTTTACGTCCCGCTCATCTCCACCCCTCCGCTTCTATTGGCCGCCTGCCGTGTGACATCGCTATGACGCCGCACGACCCGCCGCCCTTAGTAAGGAGGCGGTTCGCCGGCCAGAGCGACGTCGCAGGGCAGGTGAGTGCATGTGAAGCTGCCGTAGTGATAATGTTCGGTACAGCAGCAATCACAAGATATCGCTGCTGTGACGGAGGCGGGGACTATCGCGCTCGACATCGCAGCATCGGCTTGCGATGTCGTAGTGTGCAAAGTACCCCTTACACTCACAACCAGGGGGGAGACCCCCCTTAGAGCCAGGTGACAGGGCTGGGCACTGTGAGCTAACAGGCAGCCAACTGGGCAGGGAGGGACCAGACCTGGAGAGGAGCGAGTGACCAGGGAAGTGTGAGTAGTCAGTAGAAGACAGGGAGAGAGAGAGGAGTTGATAGTTGAGGAGAGGAATGAGAAGTGAGCGGTAGTAAAAAGGACAGGTGTCAAGACAGACAAAGGAATCTTGAGACACCGTGAAAGTAGCAAAGACCCCACCAAGACCTGAGTAGAAAGATCAGCCACTCAGAGGAGAAAGTAGCTGGAGAGCGAGAGAGCAAGCTCCAAGGACAGAAGGATCCTGTGGGGTGGACATCCAGGGCTCCCAGTACTTTGCACGCACGGGGTGCAGATCCTAGAGCAGACCAGGACTTCAAGCCATCTGTTAACTCTGCCAGGCGGGTGGGTTTTCAGGACTCATCTGCCACAACTAATGTCCGAGGAAACAGCAGCAAAGGGAGGATCTGGACATATTCCCTTAAATAGTCCAAGCTGCCTGCGGCGGGACCCAGACACCAGATGGACCTCCAGGAGCTCCACGCCAGGGAGGACCGACAAATACACCAGAGTGCTTCAGTGGGAGAGTGGCACCAGGTTGGCTGGCACAGCTATAGTGGCATCGGGTGCACCTGGGATTCAGCACGTCTCCAGGGTGCGAACCCAGCTGTAAGTAAAAGCAACCAAACTGCACTCCCCTGTCTGGACTGATTTATTGCCCTGCGCCTCCACGTTAACCCCTCACCTACCCCTGGGGAAAAGCCCTGCTCGCGGAGAGCTCCACCATCCACGCTGCCCCCATCCATCATCCCCAGCGGAAACCCGCAGTGGCAGCCCTACCATCCTTGGCCGCACACCGCGAGTGGTGTAGTCGGACTATTTATTTTATTTTTTCCCTTTCATTTAAAACTGGTGGACGGTGCCCCTGGATCCGGGACCCCTCGAGCCACGGACCGTCCGGATCCAAGCAGCCCAGCTGCCCCGGGGCACGACACTGGTGTGGCCAGGGACAGCTCTGTGGACTCTGTACATTGTGCACCTTGCAATCTAAGTGATACATCTTTGGATTCAGAATCTGTTTGCCTGCATCATGCTGCTCTCAGATGACATAGCAAAAACCTGCTGACAGATTCCCTTTAAAGGGGGTTCACCAAAGGTTACAATATCACACCAAGTAATATTTCCTGAAATGCGCTGCCTATATTAAGAACAGAGAGGGTTTTTTGCTCGAACCTGAGGACACACTATATAGATGCACACAACGCTGTATTTTTAGAAGTAAGAATCCAGGAGCCCCACATATACCAATAGCATCCGAGACATCCAGATATGAATGGGATCCAAGAAGAGAGTAAGAGAAGAAATAAGAAGTGCCTATGTGTAAAACCAACAAACAACATGATTCAGGTAAGATTTTCTAGAATAAGAAGGTGCTTAGAATCAACATGAGTTTATTTATTTACTTCTTGCATTTTTGGTCCGTTCTTCAGAATGAGTCACAGTCAAACACTTTTCAAGGAACTGTGTCCGGATTGTTGCTACATGGAAATGGCTCCTATTTATACAGGGTTATTTTCACTTTTAGTTTTCTATAAACATTCTGTAAAACATTTTGGCTTAATGTGTTCTGCACAGAGAGTGGTTTATTTATTCCCAGACCTGGATTTATTAGAACTTCTACCAAAGATACTATATTGCCTTTCTGGCCAGCGCAGAGAGAAAATGCACAGTAGAACACTGCCCCTAGTGGTTACATCAAGGTTTAGCAAAAAGATAAAATATTTCTTGTGACAACATTTAAAGGAATTAAAGAGAATCTGACCATTTTTATTTTACACATTTTTTTAATCTACTGTTTTTTACTCTGCAAAGAGTTTTGGTCTTTGATGCAGGATGATCCCGAGGTCAAAATTAGCAATTGGCAACAAGACTGTGCAGCAATCATAGGACAGGACGAGACATACTGTGTGAAACCAGGAAAAGACAAGAACAGGAGCAGAAACGGAGCCTAGAGTACCAGACTGGAATGTGGTGACAAGACTGGGACCAGGAGCCAGAACGGGAGAGTGATAGCACGGAACTGGATCAGAACCAAGAACTCAGTTCCAGGTATAATAACAAGGCAGAAATGCAGAATCGAAAAGCCGGTACGATATATCGGGCGATATGTCGTCGGGGTCACGGATTCTGTGACGCACATCCGGCATCGTTAGAGATGTCGTACTGTGTGACACCTCTGAACGACTGTTAACGAGCAAAAATACTCACCTAATCGTTGCTCGTTGACACGTCGTTCATTTCCATAATGTCGTTCCTCCTTCTGCGCACCGGTTGTTCGTCGTTCCCATGGCAGCACACATCGCTCCGTGTGACACCCCGGGAACGACGAACTACAGCTTACCTGCGTCCCACCGGCAATGCGGAAGGAAGGAGGTGGGCGGGATGCTACGTCCCGCTCATCTCCGCCCCTCCGCTTCTATTGGGCGGCCGCTGTGTGACGTTGCTGTGACGCCGAACATCCCTCACCCTTTACGAAGAGGATGTTCGCCGCCCACAGCGACGTCGTTAGGGAGGTAAGTACGCATGACGGGGATTTAACGACTTTGTGCGCCACGGGCAATGAATTGCCCGTGATGCACAAACGACGGGGACGGGTACGATCGCTCATGCAATCGCACGATAAATCGTCCCGTGTAGCACCGCCTTTAGGGTCTGTGTGAAGCACCAAAAGTACCAGAATTTTAGAAAAAAGGAACAAGTCAGCTTCAACTAGCATCCACAGGACAAGCTGGTGAATGGAACTGTGTCAAGATCTGTATAAATATATAAATTGTCTCTTCAGGGAGGAAGGAGACAAACTTTAGAGACACCTATTGGAAGCCGCAATCCTACAAGTCAATAGTAGCCCCTTAACGAGCCTTTCATATGACTTTGGATTTATGCCAGATCAGAACCTCAGTTTGTAAACACGGTGTTTTGGGGTGATTGCCCCTCGTCAGTGCAAAGTATGAGATCTGATCTGGTTGTATGAGAATCTATAGTGGGGTCTCAGAGGAAAATTTTTTCCTTGCGGAGATTTGTAGACTTATGCTCAGACAATCAGTGAGGGACCGAACTGGGCTTAAAAGGTCTATGTAATAAAAAAAAAATTCTATTGATTCAAATAAGTTTAGATATCATATATATACATCGGGTGACATAAGTATTGAGCCCATTACCATTTTTTCTAAAGGTGCTATTGACATGAATTGCTCATCAGATTTTGGTAACAACCCATCCAATTCACACAGACAATGAAATCAAACCATAGATATTCATAAATTTAGCTATATATAATATAATGAGAAATGACACAGGGAAAAAGTATTGAATACGCTTACTGAAATTTTTGTAACGCTTTGTACAAAAGCCTTTTTTTGGTAATGACAGCTTAAAGATGTCTCCTGTATGGAGAAACTAGCAGCATTCATTGCGCAGGTGTGATTTTGGCCCACTCTTCCACACAAACACTCTTCAAATCCTGATGGTTCCGTGGGCTCCTTCTATAAAATCTGAGCTTTATTTCTTTCTGTAAATTTTCTATTGGATTCAGGTCAGGTGATTGTCTTGGCCATTCTAGCAGATTTTTTTTCTTTCTCTGAAGCCAATTAAGAGTTTCCTTAGCTGTGTATTTGGCATCATTGTGTTGCTGAAATGTCCACCCTTGTTGCATCTTCATCATCCTGGTAGATGTCAGCAGATTTTGTCTCAGTACTTTTGTCCATTCATCCTTCCTTCAATTATATGATGTTTGCTACTGCTGTATACTGAAAAACAGCCCCGCACCATGATATTCCCACCTCCAAACTTCACTGTTGGTATGGGGTTTTTGTGGTGGAAAGCTTTGGCATTTAAAGAGTTCATTTTTGGTCTTATCTGACCAGACTATATTCTGGTCTAAATGTTCTAGCGCAAAATTTACAAATTCTTTTTGTTTAGCAATGGATTTTTGCATGGTGAGCGTTCATACAGGCCATGAAGATTGAGTGCATTACTTATTGTTTTCTTCAAAACAATTGTATTGGCTGATTCCAGGTCTTTCTGTAGCTCTCCACAATGGTTAATGGCTCATGGACAACTCTTCTGATAATTATTTTCACTCCTCTGTCTGAAATCTTGTGGGGAGCACTTGGTTGGGACCAGTTTATGAGTAAATGATGTTCTTTGCACGTCTGGATTATGGCCCCAACAGTGCTCACTGGAGCCTTCGGTACTTTAGAAATTCTTCTGTAACAAATGCCATCAGTATGTTTTGCAAGTGGCCTTCAGACAGCTCACTGGTTTTACCCAGCATAAGATGTTTTTTGTGTGTACCTTGGTAACGAGACACCTTTAATATGCCATCAGTTGACCAGCTGATGTTATTTTTTTTACTAAGCAGCAGGATTGGATTCTAATTACTGATAGATTTCAGCTGGTGGCAAGACTTTCCTCGGCTTTTTGCACTTCCTTATCTTCATGTGTTCAATACCTTTTTCCTTTTCTCAGTATTACACATAGCTTAATTTATGGACATCCATGGTTTGATTATAATGCTTGTGTGGATTGAATGGCATGGTGAGAGTTTCATGTCGATAACATCATAAGATAGATCCTAACTTCACTCGCTATATATATATATATATATATAGATATATATATATACACATTTTATATATATATATATATATATATATATATATATATATATATATATATATTTTATATAGTTATTTTTTGTATCAGAGCCTGGAGATCATTTTTCAGTACTCTCATTGTCATCACAGTCAGGATTTCAGTGAAAGGTAACATCCATACGTGTATACTCTATATACTCATCTGCGGGAAAGAGAGACAAGAGAGAGAACAGAGCACCAAGATCTACAATTTACAATAGGGAATAGACGTAGCTCTTCCACTCTTCTCTGCACAATGACCTCTGCACAGATTAAAGAGCATGGCCATAACACTCTTCCATAGAAGTCAATAAACATACCTGCACTATTTCTATGGTCTATCTGGATGTAAAGCATCTCTCTAAATGTACAAAAAAATAAAATTAAAAATTTACAATTAGAAAATAAAACCATATTAGAAAATTCATTACTATCTGGCTTAAATATTAACATAAAATACACATTTGCTTCAATGGGATTGTTAAAAAAAAATATTTTTTTTTTATTTTTTTTTTTTTCCAGAAACAGTGCCCCATCTGTTCATGAATTATGTATTTTATTGAAGTGAATATGACTGAGTTGCAATTCTACGTACAACCCGTGGACAGGTGTGGCACTGTTTCTGAAAAAAAAAAAAAGCAGCCATGTTTTTCCAATTCTCGACAACGTCTTTAAATATCAGGCTTCAATGAGCTCATAAGAAAATGATTAAAGCTGCAAAGAAACAGAGATCAGAACCAGGAAACATTAACCATTGTTTGTCTACAGCGTGGTGAGATCTTGCATCAGAACAATAAAGGAGTAAATTAGGAACAAACACTGGTCTGAGTGAGCAACAGGATCTGTACTGTTTAAATCAGGGGTGGGGGAACTTTTTTCTGCCGGGGGCCATTTGGAAATTTTTACCAACATTCGGGGGCCACACACAATTATCAACTTGAAGATTACCCTGCTATATTTGGTCAAACAATTAACTCACTGTGGCGGCTGGAGCGTCTTGTTTTTGGTGCGGCTGTGAAATTAGGCGATATTGATCTTGTTGCTTCTCATAACTGCTGTTCCAGGTTTGTGTCGACTGGGACTGTTGTATATACAATACAAAGGAGACACTGAGGGCATATATATCACAGGAGACATTGGGGGCATATACATCATAGGAGACGGGAGCACATATATCACAGGAGATGCTGGGGGCATATACATCACAGGAGACACTGGGGGCATATACATCACAGGAGACACTGGGGGCATATACATCACAGGAGACACTGGGGGCATATACATCATAGGAGACGCTGGGGGCATATATCACAGGAGATGCTGGGGCATATACATCACAGGAGACACTGGGGGCATACACATCATAGGAGACGCTGGGGGCATATATATCATGGGAGATGCTGGGGGCATATACATCACAGGGGAGTGCTGGGAGGAATATATATCACTAGGGAAGCTGAGGGTATAAACATCACTGGGGGTGTATACATCGCTGGAGGGCACAGACCTAGTTGGCGGGGCAAAAACATCACTGGTGGTATATACAGCACTGGGGGGTACATACATTACTGGGGGTATATCGTGGGGCACAGTTAGCCAGGTGGGCACAAAAGGCCATGGGGAGGCTGGAGGGCACAGACAGCCATGAGGAGGCTTGAGGGGCACAGACAGCCATGGGGAGGCTGGAGGGGCACAGACAGCCCTGGGGGCACAAGCAAACATGGGGGATGCTGAGGCAGCTGTTCCTCTTCTGTGGGACAAGAGCATATTGCCGCCTACCCTGCCCACTAAGTACGTTCTCGCTGGCATTGGCCAGCATGGGGTTGTAATCTTCCAGTGTATGCATTCAGCATTGAACGCTGCGTACTGGGTTTAAAGGGCCAGCAGCCAGCAAGATGTAGCTGCCGCCCGAGAACTGCAGTCAAAGGGAATATGCATGGGGGCCGCAGAAATGGTCATCGTGGGCCGGACACAGACGGAGGTTCCCCACTCCTGGTTTAAATTAATGAGAAAACACAATTCTCTAAGCTCTATGCATGAAAGAGGACTTGTCACTTGACATGAATATGTAATTTTTCTCATCTGGTGTAAATGACGCTGTTCTCAATCTAGTGTAATTTTTGTTCTTGTATCTATCTTGCACCTCTTTCTTGATCATACATGTATTCTTTTAATCAACTGGGGGCAGTAATCAAAACTACTCCTATGGATAAGATTTGAAGACCACACTCACTTGCCTAACAAGGCCAGATTTACATACAGGTAAGAGAGGTCCATATCTCAGGAACTGAGAGGAGCAGAAACAAAAGAAAAACAAAGCTGGATTCAGGAGAACAGCGACCTTCATAGCGCATGAAGGAGCACTGCATGCCTAAAATATAATTGATTTCCTTATTTTTGTGCTGCTACAAAGTACAGTAAAGTGCGTTGAAAGGGAACCTGTCACCAGATTTATCCCCTATAAGCTGCGGCCACCACCAGTAAACTCTTATATACAGCATTCTAGAATACTGTATATAAGAGCCCAGGCCACTGTGTAGAACGTAAAAAAGACCTTTATTATTCTCACCTGAGGGGCGGTTGGGTTCAGTGGGTGTTGCTGCTCTCAGGATTGGCGCCTCCTCTATCCCGTCCCACTGCCCAGCCCCCATGTGGATGATGCGTCCTACGTTATCTACACAGAGGCCTCCATTGCGCTCCTGCGCTTGTGCATTTTGATCTGCCCTGCCAAGGGCAGATATAGTACTGTAGTGCGCATGCGCGGGTGTTCTTTGCCCTTTCTCCACACCTGCGCATTACAGTACTTTGTAAGTACTATGAAATGGAGGACATATCACACACACATAATATATATATATATATATACAGTGTATATATATATATATATATATATATATATATTATATACTACAAGTCATACTGGACATATTCCATGTGAACGATAGATACATGTACATGTACAAACTAAATAAATGATACATAAATTCTACACACTAACATAAGACATACAGTATATGCTACAAACATACTCCTTACACACATACTACATACAGTATATACTACACACTTATAATATAGTACAAATTCCATGCTTTCATTCATATATATAAACACTACATACATTCTAGAGACTGCCATAATATACAATATATATATAAGCCTTTTTATTATTTTCTGCAAAGTCAAATGTTTACAAACACTAAGAGTACTATGTCTGTAAAATATATGGGACAGCCCATATGATGATGTCATGTTTTTGGAAGCTTTTGATAGGATTATTGGCAACATTTGAGTTAATTAGAGACACACCTGTGGATATATTTTAATGCACACCTGAAACACACTGCTTGTATGTGTAGCATGATGGGAAAGTCAAAAGAAATCAGCCAAAATCTCAGGAAGAGAATTGTGGACTTGAATCCTTGGGTGCAATTTCCAGATACCTGAAGGTGCCTTGTTCATCTGTACAAACAATTATATGCAAGTACAAACAAGATGGGAATGTCCAGCCATCATACTGCTCAGGAAGGAGATGGGTTCTGTGTACCAGAGATGAGTGTGCTTTGGTCAGACATGTGCATCTCAACCCACATGTGCATATCAACAAAACCAAAAGACCTTGTGAAGATGCTGGCGGAAACTGGTAAGATTGTGTCATTATCCACAGTGAAATGAGTACTGTATCAACATGGGCTGAAATGCCACTCTGTCCGGAAGAATACATTACTCCAAAAGAAACATAAAAAAGCCAGTTTAATGTTTGCAAATGCACACAGGAACAAAGACCTTATTTTTTGAGACATGTCTTGTGGTCTGACGAAACTAAAATTGAACTGTTTGGCCATAATGACCATTGTTACATTTGGAGGAGAAAGGGAGAAACTTTGAAGCCTAAAAATACCATCCCAACTATGAAACACAGGGGGTGGCAGCATCATGTTGTGGGGTTGTTTTCCTGCAGAAGAGACTGGTGCACATCACAAAATAGATAGCATCATGAGGAAAGAAGATTACATGGCAATACTGAAGCAACATCTCAAGACATCAGCCAGGAGCTAGGTTCAGCAGAAATAGGTCTTCCAAATAGACGATGACCGGAAGCATATTGCCAAACTGATTACAAAGTGGCTTAAAGATAATAAAGTCACTGTTTTGGAGTGGCCATCACAAAGCCCTGATCTCAATCCTATTGAAAATTTATGGGCAAAGCTGAAAAGGCCAGTGAAAGCAAGGTGACCTACAGACATAGCTCAGTTATACCAGTTCTGTCAGGAGGAATGAGCCTAAATTCCTACCAACTATTGTGAGAAGCTTGTGGAAGGAGATCCAAAATGTTTGACCTAAGTCATACAGTTTAAGGGCAATGCTACCAAATACTAATGAAATGTATGGAAACCTTTGATTTTGCAGAAAGTAATAAAAATGCCTTATAACATTCTCTTTCTCTCATTCTGGCATTTGACAAATATAAATAATTTTGGTTCCTAGTTGTCAGATAGTGAGAAAAACATGCATATGTGTATTTTTAGATAGTGTATGTAAACGTGTGGTTTCACCTGTATATGTATTCCTATAGTGTGCTGCCGGCTCTTTTTATCTTATTCTATTAGTTTTCTAGGCTTAAACCTGCAGGCTGGTGCCTTTTTTTACTTTTATTGTGCTATCTTATCTTTTGTGAGTAAACCCCTAACATTTTTGCAAATATTTTATTATATCTTTTCATGGGACAACACGGAAGATCTGACTCTGTGATACAATATACAGTGTCAGTGTGCAGCTTGTATAACAGTGTAAATTTGGTGTCATCTAAATAACTCAAACCACAGCCATTAATGTCTAAATAGCTGGCAACAAAAGGAGTACACCTCTAAGTGAAGATGAACACATTTTACAAAATTAGACATTTTCCCACCCCGGCGTCATGTGACTCATTAGTGTTACAAAGTCACAGGTTTGAATGGGGAGAAGGGGTGTTACATTTGGTGTTATCCCTCACACACACTGTCATACTGGTCACTGGAATCTCAAAATGGCTCCTCATGGCAAATAATTCTCTGAGGATCTGAAAAAAAGAATTATTGCTCTACATAAAGATGGCCTAGGATATAAGAAGATTGCCAATCAGACTAAGGACATGGCTTACTGGAACCATGTCCTGTGGTCTGATGAGACCAGAATAAACTTATTTGGTGCAGATGGTGTCAGCATGTGTGGTAGCAACCAGTTGATGAGGACAAAGACAAGTGTGTCCTGCCTACAGTCAAGCATGGTGGTGGGAGTGTCATGGTTTGGGGCTGCATGAGTGCTGCCAGAAGTGGGAAGTTACAGTTCATTGAGGGAACCACGAATGACAACATTACTGTGACATAAAAAAAAGACAAGGACCACCCACAGATATCATATTAAACAAATGGGCGCCAAGATACTATGACTATTCTTGGCAAAATTTAAAGACTCCTTTCTTCCTGAGTTTCTAACATTACTGTGACATACTGAAGCAGCACATGATCTCCCTTAAGAAACTGGGCAGCAAGAGAGTATTCTAGCATGATAATGACTCCAAACACACCTCCAAGATGTCAATTGCCTTGTCTTGGACGTGTATATATATAGACATATATACCACATACAGTACATAATACAACCCCTGGCAAAAAATATGGACTCACCTGGCTCTGTGGATGTTCATTCAGTTGTTTACTTTTGTTTGAAAAAGCAGATCCCAGACATGGCACAAACTAAAGTAATTTCAAATGTCAACTTTCTGGCTTTAAGAAATACAAACAAAATCATGAAAACATAATGTGCTAGCCAGTAACGGTTACTTTTCAAGACCAAACAGGGGGAAAAAATATGGAATCACTCAATTATGAGGAAAAAATTATGGAATCATGAAAAACAAACAAACAAAAGAACACTCCAATACATCACTAGTATTTTGTTGCACCACCTCTGGCTTTTATAACAGCTTGCAGTCTCTGAGGCATGGACTTAATGAGTGACAAACAGTACTCTTTATCAACCTGGCTCCAACTTTCTGTGATTGCTGTTGTCAGATCAGCTTTGTAGGTTAAAGCCTTGTCATGGACCATTTTCTTCAACTTCCACCAAAGATTTTCAATTGAATTGAGATCCGGACTATTTGCAGGCCATGTCATTGACCTTATGTGTCTTCTTTTAAGGAATGTTTTCACAGTTTTCGCTCTATGGCAGGATGCATTATCATCTTGTTAAATGATTTTATCATCCCCAAAATTCCTTTCAATTGATGAAATAAGAAAAGTGTCCAAAATTTCAATGTAAACTTGGGCATTTATTGAATATGTAATGACAGCCATCTCCCCAGTGCCTTTACCTGACATGCAGCCTCATATCATCAATGACTGTGGAAATTTACATGTTCTCTTCAGGCAGTCATCTTTATAAATCTCATTGGAACGACACCAAACAACAGTTTCAGCATTATCACCTTGCCCAATGCAGATTTGCGATTCATCACTGAATATGACTTTCATCCAGTCATCCACAGTCCATGATTGCTTTTCCTTAGCCCATTGTAACCTTGTATTTTTCTGATTACATGTTAATGATGGCTTTTGTTTAGCTTTTCTGTATGTAAATCCTATTTCCTTTAGGCGGTTTCTTACAGTTCGGTCACAGACATTGACTCCAGTTTCCTCCCATTTGTTCCTCATTTGTTTTGTTGTGCATTTCCTGTTTTGGAGACATATTGCTTTAAGTTTATTGTCTTGACGCTTTAATGTCTTCCGTGGTCTACCAGTATGTTTGCCTTTAACAACCTTCTTATGTTGTTTGTATTTGGTCCAGATTTTACACACAGCTGACTATGAACAACCAACATCTTTTGCAACATTGCGTGATAACTTAGGCGGGCTTTGCACACTACGACATCGCAGCTGCGATGTCGGTGGGGTCAAATTGAAAATGACGTACTTCCGGCATCGCATGTGACATCGTAGTGTGTAAAGGTTCGATGATACGATTAACGAGCGCAAAAGCGTCGTAATCGTATCATCGGTGCAGCATCGGCGTAATCCATAATTACGCTGACGCGACGGTCCGATGTTGTTCCTCGCTCCTGCGGCAGCACACAACGCTGTGTGTGAAGTCGCAGGAGCGAGGAACATCTCCTACCGGCGTCACTGTGGCTTCCGTAGGATATGCGGAAGGAAGGAGGTGGGGGGGTGTTCATCTCCGCCCCTCCGCTCCTATTGGCCGCCTGCCGTGTGACGTCGCTGTGACGCCGCACGACCCGCCCCCTTAATAAGGAGGCGGGTCGCCGGCCAGAGTAACGTCCCAGGACAGGTGAGTCCATGTGAAGTTGCCGTAGCGATAATGTTCTCTACGGCAGCTATCACAAGAATATCGCAGCTGCGACGGGGGCGTGGACTATCGCGCTCGGCATCGCAGCATCAGCTTGCGATGTTGCAGCGTGCAAAGTACCCCTTACCCTCTTTTAAGAGTTTGATAATCCTCTCCTTTGTTTCAATTGCCATCTATCATGTTGGATCCATAATTCATGTCAGTCTACTTGGTGCAACAGCTCTCCAAGGTGTGATCACTCCTTTTTGGATGCAGACGATCAAATCTAATTTGATGCAGATGATAGTTTTGGGAATAAAAATTTACAGGGTGATTCCATATTTTTTTCCTCATTATTGAGTGGTTCCATAATTTTTCTCCCTGTTTGGTCTTGAAAAGTAACCGTTACTGGCTAACACATTATGTGTTCATGAATTTTTTTTTAGTGTTTCTTAAAGCCAGAAAGTTGCCATTTGAAATGACTTTAGTTTGGTGCCATGTCTGTGATCTGCTTTTATTAAACAAAAGTAAACAACCGAATGAACATCCTCAGAGCCAGGTGATTCCATAATTTTTGCCAGGGGTTGTATAAATCACACACACAATGCATAAATCCCTACATTCCCTACACATGCAAACATCATGACATTTACCGCCCTCCAGGGCCAGCCACTGCCTTTTTTGACCATTTCACAACCTGGCTACTACATTTCCTTTCCACCGACATCCCCACCATCATCATGGGTGACTTTAACATCCCCATTGACACTTCTCACTCATCTGTCGCTAAACTTCTAACACTCACCTCCTCCTTCGGCCTCACTCAGTGGTCCTCTGCAGCTATTCACAAAGATGGCCACACGCTGGACCTCATCTTCACTCGCCTCTGTTCCCTATCTAACCTCTCTAACTCACCTCTCCCCCTGTCTGACCACAACCTACTCACATTCTCTTCCCTCTCTTCTCCAAGTACACAACCCCCCCTCCACAAACCTTCACACCCCCGCAGAAATCTCAATCACCTTGACTTACACTCACTTTCTCAGTCTCTTTTCCCTCTTGCAGACATTGCTTCTTCAAACAATGCAGATGCTGCTGCCACTTTATACAACACCACTATCTCTGCAGCTCTCGAATCAGCTGCCCCCCTCACACACACCAAAACCTGCACAATCAACAGGCAACCCTGGCACACGAGTCAGACTAAAGAATTGAGACGGGCTTCCAGAACTGCTGAGCACAGATGGAAGAGGTCTCATTCCACTGAGCACTTCGTTATTACAAACAAGCTCTCACCACTTTCAAGTCTGCACTCACCGCTGCAAAACAAACCTACTTCTCATCCCTCATATCCTCTCTATCCCACAACCCTAAACAGCTATTCAACACTTTCAACTCTCTCCTCCGTCCTCCAGCACCACCTCCCTCTTCCCTTATCTTAGCTGAAGACTTTGCCTCTTTCTTCAAGCAGAAGATTGACATCATCAGAGCAAGCTTTGGCCCACAATCCCCACAGCCACTCCTCACAATTACTCTGCCTTCTTCCTCAAAATCCAGCTTCTCCACCATGACAGAACATCTTTCCACTCTACTCTCAAGATCACATCTAATCACCTATGCACTTGACCCGCTCCCATCGCATCTCATCCCCAACATCACCGCAGTCCTCATCCCAGCCCTAACCCATCTCTTCAACCTATCACTAACAACTGGTGTATTTCCTTCATGCTTTAAACATGCCTCAATCACACCCATCCTCAAAAAGCCCTCCCTTGATCCATTCTCTGTGTCAAACTATCGCCCCATATCACTTCTCCCCTATGCCTCAAAACTACTGGAACAGCATGTCCATCTTGAACTGTCCTCATACCTCTCTTCCTGCTCTCTCTTTGATCGGTTACAATCTGGCTTCCGACCCCATCATTCCACTGAAACTGCCCTGACCAAAGTCGCTAACGACCTACTAACTGCAAAAGCCAAGCGACACTACTCTGTCCTCATCCTCCTGGACCTGTCCTCTGCCTTTGACACAGTAGACTACTCCCTTCTATTACAAACTCTCTCATCTCTGGGCATCACAGACTTGGCGCTATCTTGGATCTCCTCATACTTATCCAACCGAACTTTCAACGTCTCCCACTCTCACACCACTTCCTCATCTCACCCCCTATCTGTCGGGGTCCCCCAAGGTTCAGTTCTTGGACCCTTGCTGTTCTCCATTTACACCTTCGGCCTGGGACAGCTCATAGAGTCACACAGCTTTCAGTATCACCTCTATGCTGATGATACGCAGATCTACCTCTCTGGACCTGACATCACCTCCCTACTAACCAGAATCCCACAATGTCTGTCTGCTATTTCATCCTTTTTCTCTGCTCGGTTCCTAAAACTGAACATGGACAAAACAGAATTCATTGTCTTCCCTCCTCCTCACTCAACTCCCCCACCTGACATATCCGTCAATGTCAATGGCTGCTCACTTTCCCCAGTGCCACGCGCTCGCTGCCTGGGAGTAATCCTAGACTCTTAGCTCTCTTTCAAGCCCCACATCCAAGCCTTTTTCACCTCCTGCCGCCTCCAACTCAAAAATATTTCCCGGATCCGTACATTCCTTTCCCAAGAAGCTGCAAATTCCCTAATACATGCCCTTATTATCTCCCGTCTGGATTATTGCAACCTCCTGCTCTGTGGCCTCCCTTCTAACAGCCTCGCACCCCTACAATCTATTCTAAACTATGCTGCCCGGCTAATCCACCTGTCCCCCCGCTACTCCCCGACCTCTCCTCTCTGCCAATCTCTTCACTGGCTTCCCATTGCCCAACGACTCCAGTTCAAAACACTAACCATGACATACAAAGCCATCCACAACCTGTCTCCTCCCTACATCTGTGACCTAGTCTCCCGGTACTTACCTACACGTAACCTCCGATCCTCACAAGATCTCCTTCTCTACTCCCCTCTCATCTCTTCTTCCCACCATCGCATCCAAGATTTCTCCCGTGCCTCCCCCATACTCTGGAATGCTCTGCCACAACACATCAGACTCTCGCCTACCTTGACAAGCTTCAAAAGGAACCTGAAGACCCACCTTTTCCGACAAGCCTACAACCTGCCGTAACCCTCAGTCTGATACAGCGCCGCACAATCAGCTGTACCCTAACCTACTGTATCCTCATCTATCCCTTGTAGACTGTGAGCCCTCGCGGGCAGGGACCTCTCTCCTCCTGTACCTGTCTGTGTCTTGTACTGTTTATGATTATTGTACTTGTCCCTATTATGTATACCCCTTTCACATGTAAAGCGCCATGGAATTGATGGCGCTATAATAATAAATAATAATAATCATGCTCTATCACACACACACACACACACACACACACACACATATTTTAAAGATCTGTCACACACATGCACACATATAATGTATAGATCTATCTCACACACACAGACACACACACACACATTGTATGAATCAATCACACACACACACACACACACACACATTGTATGGATCAATCACACACACACACACACATTGTATGGATCAATCACACACACACATACACACACAATGTATAGATCACAAACCCACAATGTGTAGATCACAAACACACAATATATAGATTACACACACAATGTATAGCTCTATCACAAACACATACAATGTATAGAGCTATCACACACATTATATGGATCAATCACACATGCATACGGACACAATATATAGATCTATCGCATACACGCAAAATGTATAGATGTATCACACACACACACACATTGTGTAGATCTATCACACACACATACGTACAATGTATAGATTTTTCACACACACAATGTATTGATCTATCTCACACACACACACACACACACACACACACACACACACACACACACTGTATAGATACCACACAATGTATAGATCACAGACACACAATGTATAGATCTATCATACACAATGTATAGATCACACACATATGCACAATGTATGGATCACACATATACACAATGTATAGATGACATACACACACAAAGTATAGATCTATCACTCACACACTGTATAGATCATAAACACACACAATGTATAGATTTATAACACACACAAGCACATTGTATAGGTCTATCACACACAATGTATAGATCACACACACATTGTATAGATCTCACACACACACACATTGTATAGATATATCACACACATAAACGCACAATGCATAGAGATATCACACACACACACACACACATACATACACACATACACACATATACACACACACACACACACATATACTACACACACACTACACACACACACATACACACACACACACATACACACACACACACATACATACACACACACATACATACACACACATACACACACATATATACACACACACATACACACACACATACATACATATACACACATACATACATACACACACATACACACATACACACACATACATACACACACACACACACACACACACACATACACACACACACACACACACACACACACGCGCACACACACACACACATACATACACACACACATACATACACACACACACACATACATACACACACACATACATACACACACATACACACACATATATACACACACACATACACACACACACACATACATACACACACACATACATACACACACATACACACACATATATACACACACACATACACACACACACACATACACACACACATACATACACACACACATACATACACACACATACACACACATATATACACACACACATACACACACACATACATACATATACACACATACATACATACACACACATACACACATACACACACATACATACATACACACACATACATACACACACACACACACACATACACACACACACACACACACACACATACACACACACACACAAGCGCGCACACACACACACACACACACACACACACACACACACACACACACACACACACACACACACACACACGATGTATAGATCCGTAGAGGGGAGTGCACTGCTTCTGCTCTCAGTGCAGTCTCTTATCTGGTGCTGCAGTCTCAGGGTCGCGCTAACTTGAGCCTGGCGCTGATCGCACAGAGAGCAGTGTGGAGCAGAGATCGCACAGAGAGCAGTGTGGAGCAGAGATCGCACAGAGAGCAGTGTGGAGCAGAGATCGCACAGAGAGCAGTGTGGAGCAGAGATCGCACAGAGAGCAGTGTGGAGCAGAGATCGCACAGAGAGCAGTGTGGAGCAGAGATCGCACAGAGAGCAGTGTGGAGCAGAGATCGCACAGAGAGCAGTGTGGAGCAGAGATCGGGCAGAGCAGTTCCAGGGTTCCGATGTCTGCAGCTCCCGCCTCATCCCGGGTGAGTTTGCCCTGATTGTTCATCTCACCAGATTAATCGCTATTAACCCGTGACGCACAGGATCGGGCATTATTATTCCAGCAGTAGATGTGGCTATAACACACTTAGTAATAAATGTCTTCTGTCCATCACTCCAGTCCCATAGATCTGTCCGTCTGTGAGTTATTTTTATTTTATCGGTAATTTCTAAATGGATTTGACCAGTTTTAAGAAAACACTTTCACAAAATCTAACAGAATTGCATTCACTACAATCTCCGAAAGCTAAAATGAACGAAATTCCTTTCTGATGATGAGGGTGATGATGATGATGATGATGATGATGATGCGGGTGGTGGTGATGAATACTCGCTGCGCTGATTTTCAATGCAAATCAAGCTGCTGTTATCTGAAACGTTTCAATCTAATCGTTTAATAATTCATATAAATATAGTTGTTAAAGATATAACGAAATATCAGACCTATAAATTTGTGAGGTTAAAAGGAGTAAAATAGAGAGTCATACATATAAATATAAATTCTATTTTTACATTTGTGCACATAACATTAATACTTCTTGTCTGTGCAGAACAAATTATTTTTGTATAATATCATCTGTGCCATGCTTTTATCTTTTTATTAATATTATATATTTGTAATAAATATATGTTATACAATATATTTTATTACTGTATAATAGCATATATTATTACATTGTTATATTATATTAATTACATTATACAAATATTATTAAACAAATATTATTAACTTATATTTTTGTATTATTACAAATGCACTTTAGTTATTATTTATTTTATTTTCTACTATTTTCTAAAAATATTTGTACTGCTACTCCTAATATTATTATTATTATTATTATTATTATTATTATTATTATTATTATTATTATTATTATTATTATCTGCTTTGATAATTAATGCTGCATCTTTAACATCTTATTAATACTTGAGAGCAGAATGTCTGCCATTTCTAGATGACCACACCTTGTTGATCAACATTCAACAAATATAATATATTTTTAAGCAGAAAACAGCCACATATTACCTTGTACCACTATTAGCATCATATAACCAGTAAAGAGTGAGACTGAAGTGTATAATATCTGATACAGAAGTGTAAAATACAAGCAATAATTAATTTTCTATAGAGTTTTAAAGAGTTACAGTGGATTTCAGTCAACTGTATCTAATGTTTTTGATACACAGTGGTCTCCAATCTGCAGTAATCCAACCGTTGAAAAACTACAACTCTTATCATGTCCTAATTATTATATTTGATTAATGTCCTGTATTACATCATTGTGTTCTGTGCAAAATAGTCAGTGCATAGTGATTAAAGTACTGGCAAAAAGCATATTGAGCAATCCTTTACTGGATCAAATCCTCCCATATTACAGCTATATTATTTATTTTACTCACATACACACACACACACACACATATATATATATATATATATACTCAGTAACAAATAATAATAATAAATATATATACATGAATATATATATGTATATATATATGTATATATATGTATATATATGTATATATATATATATATATATATATATATACACACACACACACACACACACACACACACGTATATTGCAGTGCTTTTTTTCAGATGTAAACATCACTGTCCCCATACTGGATCAAATCCTCCCATATTACAGCTATATTATTTATTTTACTCACACACACACATATATATATCTCAATAACAAATAATAATAATAATAAATATATATACATGAATAAATATATATATGTATATATATATATATATATATATATATATATATATATATATACACACACACACACACACATGTATATTGCAGTGCTTTTTTTCAGATGTAAACATCACTGTCCCCATTGGGGCTCACAATTCCCTATCAATATGGGCTTTATAGTGTGTGCCATTTCCTAATGGTTCAAGGAGCTCAGAAATGTTTATTTAAAAATAGGTTTATTTGTAAATAAAAGTTAATGACTGTTTTGCAACGTTTCAATGTACCTTGATTGTCAATATTTTTGCATTTTCATGATCTTTGCTTGCTGGCACTGTATACAAAAAAAAACAAACTATAATTTACATCCAGGGGTTAAAAGCCTATATGGACCCCAGACTTAATATTATTCATAGAAGAGAAGTGGATATAATTGTGTCTAGTGTAGATAATCCAGACTGATACATTGTAGAGATCAGGGCAGAGGTTGATTTATAATTTCAGAGTTTTTTTATGGTTCAAGGTAAACTTATGGCTCAAGGCCTTGTGCGCACGCTGTGGGGTTTTTTGCCACGATTTTGCACATTTTTAGGTGCAGTTTTGGTATCAAAACTGCCTGCATTTCCTTCCCCAGCAAACTATGAGATTTCATTTTGACTCTGTGCACTTAGCAGCTTTTTTTTTGGCTGCTTCTTTGTGGTGACTACAAATATGCAGCATGTCAATTGTTTATGCGTTTTTTTCCAGCGTTTTTAAGCCCTTCCAGTCAATAGATTTGACTTAAAAAACGCATTGGACAAAAACGCTGTATAAAACGTAGTAAAATGCTGCAAAAAATGCATATTGAGGGAGCTTTTGTTTTGGGACCAAAAACGTGCATCTATGTGGTCACCACAAAGATGCAATGTGCGCACATAGCCTTACGTCTACCCATAGCCTAATCTATAAAAGCAAGAACCTGTGGGAAAAAAAGCGCATAGGGTCTTACCCTGATAACAGGGGGTGCAAAAGAGAGTAATCCTACTCACCGATCAGGGTTGTGACAGGCACAACTCCTGTAACCGCATGTATATTGATCAACGGCAGCAGTACCCCAAGCGGCAGATAACAGAGAGAGATAGTGGAGAGGGGCTTTTGAAAACCGCGCCAAAGATCCCAGATGTAATCTTGAATTAATGTATTTTTATTTTGGCATAGGTCTACGCGTTTCAGGAGGCTCAGCTCCCTTCCTCAGGACCAGCAAGCACAAGATACATCAAATCTCTAAAAGTGATTTGATGTATCTTGTGCTTGCTGGTCCTGAGGAAGGGAGCTGAGCCTCCTGAAACGCGTAGACCTATGCCAAAATAAAAATACATTAATTCGAGATTACATCTGGGATCTTTGGCGCGGTTTTCAAAAGCCCCTCTCCACTATCTCTCTCTGTTACATAGCCTAATCTATAGCACACATCCGGCCTCGTTAGCGATGTCGTTGCATGTGACACCTACGAGCGTTCATTTCCCAAATATCGTTGCTCATTTTGGACGCAGGTAATTCTTTGTTCCTGAGGCAGCACACATCGCTATGTGTGACGCCCCAGGAACGACGAACAACACCTTACCTGCGTCCTTCGGCAACGAGGTGGGAGTGACGTGAATGCGGCTGCTCTCCGCCCCTCCGCTTCTATTGGTGGCCCGCTGATTGACGTCGCTGTGACGCCGCATGAACCGCCCCCTTAGAAAAGAGGTTGTTCGCCACCCACAGCGACGTCGCTAAGTTCGTTTGACGCATCCTAGCGATATTGTTCACCACGGGCAGCAATTTGCCTGTGACGCACAAACGATGGGGGCGGGTGCGATCACTCGCGATGTCGCAGCGTGTAAAGCGGCCTTTAGGTCTACCCATAGCCTAACCCATAAGTTAAGTCTACTTATAGTCAACCCATAGCCTAACATGTTGATCCAGTAGAAGGCAAAATTCCTATAGCTCAACGTGGATTGCCTTGACCAGTGTTGATCAAGCACGGATCAGTAAAAACCCATGTGTTCCTAGTTATGGGTTTCCTAAAAGACAGCTATAGCAAGAGATGCCCCTTGTACAGTGTGAATAGGTACATTTGTTTAACACAGTAATGTCAAAAGGATTGGGATCTACTGCCCTTGACAAAACAGAATGTTTCTCCTTGAGTGACAGCAAATGTTGAGGAACTGAAAAACAAAAGCATATTAGAAAGTTGCAGAACTTTTCATCATACAATAATTAGGCTTTAATCACATTGATACAATAGATATGTAAAAAAAAAAAAAAGAAAGCTAAAAAATAATAGACAATTAAGTTTATGATGGCGGGGAACTTGTCATTCATTAGGAAATTATTTTAGACATGCAATAACTTGGGCACTGCCAAGGAGCTATGAAAATGAGAAACATGAATATGGCTCCCCTGTGTTTACAGAGTTTTGTGTCGGCCACATGAAAATGTAAAGTATCCGAGAAGCTGTAATGTAATTCTTTTCTATAATTTGTATACATAACAGCCGCCAGAGAATGACTGCTCCTAATAATAAAGGTATATCCAGCGCTGAGCGACCGGGGATTTTGCTAATCTCCAGCCATTGTTGTTAGAGTTGAGTTTGGAGTTTATTTTGGAAGGAGCTGAAGGATCTCGGGTTCACTAAGAAAACAATGTACATTTCTTTATGTCAGAATCGCTCTGTTCTCTATAGGTCTCCCAGTAGTTGAATGAGTTCAGTTACCGAGATACAGACAAAGCGGAGTGATTTGGGGGGGCGGATGATTGACAGGTGGAGTACAGTAGAGCGGACACAGAGAGAAAAGGGGCCCTGTGCAAGAACAGTATATGGGGCCCATTTTCAGTCCCAGAGCTCATCATAATACACAAGTCCGCCTGCTTTGAATGTTGAAATGGGCCCTCTTATGACTTGGGCCCCTGTGCGGCTGCACCAATGATATGTCCGCCCTTGAGTAGAGCAATACAGATGCTGTAAAGTAGCTCAGAGATAAGTCATCTCCAGCCCCTTTCTCTCCTGCTGGTGCTAAACTACAAATCTTACCATGCCTGGATAGTCATGCACAATCTGAGCATGCTCAAAGATGTCGTTTCCCAAAAGTGCGGCTGCACCAATGATATGTCCGCCCTTGACTAGAGCAATACAGATGCTGTAAAGTAGCTCAGAGATAAATAATCTTCAGCCCCTTTCTCTCCTGCTGGTGCTAAACTACAAATCTGCCCGGATAGTCATGCACAATCTGAGCTCAAAGATGTCGTTTCCCAAATGTTGGACCCCTAAGGATATTACTAGTATTTTTTCCAGCTGCCTTTGTGTGACTGTTAAGGATAGCAATGAGAATAGTAGTTGGGCTTTTCTTCAGCTTGGGGCAATGGTGCTGTTGTTTGTCTTAAATACTTTGACCACGTATGAGTGGCTTGTTGTTGGCTCTCTTTGTCCCCCAGGACCTGGGACACATACTTGTCAGCACAGGCGTAACTAAATTACAAAGCAAAATGTGATGCCCCCCAATTTAATAGCAGGAAACTTAAACAGAACCATAGATATGGATCCTACAAAGGAATACAATGTCGTTGAACTTGTGTTGGCCACCTAACCCTCAGCTGTTATGGCTGCTATGGATAGAGTTACGCCCATGCCTTCCAGCCATGCCTAAGGGAGCCAGACAAATGGATTGGAAAGGCTGCATTCCTTTAAGAAAAACTGGATCATTACTGTGAAATTTATAGGTGCTGGAAAGTTTTCCATAATCATTTAGGCAGTTTCATCTATCACCTGGAATTTTTACAAGCATTCCTATAGCCAGTTATGATCATGGCAAAAGTGTGAATAATGGTCGTGTGGAAATATTGCCCTATGGCCTGACACCAGGCAAATATCTACTGCAAAGTTAGCCGGTCAGGTTTGATTCTGCTGGCCATTCTTCATCAGTGATACAATATATAGCATGTATGGAATGGCTACTAAGGTTGATTGCTTGTTAGTATATACAATACAACAGATTCTCTTTCAATTCATTAGCGCTGGAATAAACATCACCAAATTAAAAAGGTATTCAGAATATACTTTGTACATCTTTGGACATGCTCGCACCAAGAACTCAAAGGGGTTGTCCACTTCTTTTACATTGATGGTGCGACCTTAGGATAGGTCATCAATGTCAGATTTACCGGGGTCCGACATCCGGAACCCACACCGATCAGCTGTGTACTGTGGCGGCGGCAATAGCAGACAGCTGGAAATGCTCAGTTCCAGAGCTGCCCCCTTTTCTGATAGCGGCTGCGTCCAGGTACTGCACATCCGCCTCCCATTCAGATCAATAGGAGGCAGATGTGCAATACCCAGCCGCAGCCACAAAAGACGAGGCAGATCCGGAATGGATAATTTCCCGCCCCCTGCTGCCGTCAATAGCACCGAAAACAACTGATTGGTTGGATTCAGATCCCGGACATCAGATATTGATGACCTATCCTAAGGATAGGCTGTCAATGTTAAAGGGAACCTGTCAGCAGAAATTTCGCCCAAAACCTAAAAGATTCCCCCTCTGCAGCTCCTGGGCTGCATTCTAGAAAGGTCCCTGTTATTATTGTGCCCCATGTGAGACCAAAATAAAGACTTTATAAAGTGGTACCTTTTTGTATTCAGATTGTGTAAATGTGACACGGGGGCGGGCTCTCTGGCGTCCGTTATTCTGCCTCCTGGTCCTGTATGCCGCCCCCATCGCTCCTTTCCATAGCTGATGCACCGCCCACTGCTCCAGCCATCCCCGCGCATGCCCAGTGCCAGTCTCACGGGACTGAGCAGTGTGACCGCTGGTGACGTGTGCGCAGGCAAGTGATTATGGGCGGGGCTGTGATTGTTATTTGCAAGTACCCGCCCATAATCTCGTGAGCGCGCAAACCTCTCCAGCGTCACACTGAGCTCAGTGTAGATGCTAGACTGTATGGGCTGCTTCCAGGGATGACGTCCCTTTTGTCACGTGATAGTATTTTGAACACGCCCCTATCACGTGGGCGGTGCATCAGCTATGGAAAGGAGCGATGGGGGGCGGCATACAGGACCAGGAGGCAGAATAACGGACGCCAGAGAGCCCGCCCCCATGTCACATTTACAGAATCTGAATACAAAAAGGTACCACTTTATAAAGTCTTTATTTTGGTCTCACATGGGGCACAATAATAAGGCTATGTGCCCACGCTAGAATGTCCCTGCAGATTTTTTTGCCTGAAAATCCGCGACTTTCGTGGCAAATCCGCACCCGCGGATTTGCCGCGGATTTACCGCGGATTTGCCGCGGATTTTGATGCGGATTTTTTTTTTTTTTTCCCCATTCAAAGCCAAAAATCCGCACCAAATCTGCACCAAACAATTGACATGCTGCAGATTTTTCCAGATCAAAATCCGCGGCAAATCCGCCGCGGAAAAATCCGCAGCATGGGCACAGCATTTCCAAAATGCCATTGAAATGGCTTGGAAGTGCTGCTGCTGCAGATTTTCGGCAAATCCGCGGTAAATCCGCGGCAAAATCCGCGGTAAATCCGCGGTAAATCCTGTAGCGTGGGCACATAGCCTAACAGGGACCTTTCTAGAATGCAGCCCAGGAGCTGCAGAGGGGGAATCTTTTAGGTTTTGGGCGAAATTTCTGCTGACAGGTTCCCTTTAAAGTAGTGGACAAACCCTTTAAAATTTGCACAAGTTTATAATGTTATAAAAGGTTACCTTTCACTTCGATAATAATGACCTATCCTTAGGTTAGGTCATCACTATCAGATCAATGTGGATCCAACCAGCTGTTTTCAACTCCCACAACTGCTGGCTGTGCACAGAATATAGAGCTGGAACAGCGCAATATCAGATTTCCACTGATTTGATATCAATGGCCTGTCCTAAGGAGAGGTCATCAATATTTAAATCCTGGACATGATCTTTAATTAATCCAGTGAACTGACAGTTAAAGTGTTTTATTTTCAAGTTATTTCTTGAGCAGCTCAGAGTCATTCAGTTTCCTTACTTCCTGGTTATTTGGGTGAAGTGAGGGGCATTGGTGAGTGGCTCCTCCTTGAGTTAGGGGTGCTTCACACACAGCGAGATCGCTGCTGAGTCACGGTTTTTGTGACGCAGCAGTGACCTCATTAGCGATCTCGCTGTGTGTGACACTGAGCAGCGATCTGGCCCCTGCTGTGAGATCGCTGCTCGTTGCACACAGCCCTGGTTCGTTTTTTTATTGTTGCTCTCCCGCTGATAAGCGCACATTGCTGTGTGTGACAGCGAGAGAGCAACAATCCTGAATGTGCAGGGAGCAGGAGCCGGCGTCTGACAGCCTGCGGTAAGCTGTAACCAAGGTAAACATCGGGTAACCAAGGTGGTTACCCGATAGTTACCTTCGTTACCAGCCTCCGCAGCTCTCACGCTGCCAGTGCCGGCTCCTGCTCTCTGCACATGTGGCTGCAGTACACATCGGGTAATTAACCCGATGTGTACTGTAGCTAGGAGTGCAGGGAGCCAGCGCTAAGCAGTGTGCGCAGCTCCATGCTCTCTGCACATGTAGCTGCAGTACACATCGGGTAATTAACCCGATGTGTACTGTAGCTAGGAGAGCAGGGAGCCAGCGCTCAGTGTTCTTTGCTCTCTGCACATGTTGCAGCACAGCGACGCGTGTCGTTATGATCGCTGCTGCTTCTGCTGTGTTTGACAGCTAAGCAGCGATCATAACAGCGACTTACAAGGTCACTGTTACGTCACAGAAAATGGTGACGTAACAGCGACGTCGTTGTCGCTGTCGCTATGTGTGAACCCAGCTTTACAGTTCTGGTTAGTAGCTTCTTCTTTCTTGGCATTTTACTGCATTCCTCTGAATGAAATACCAGTCACTCTAACATATACTGCTCCTATGGAGGCCAAAAATACATCCAAATGACCTCTATGATGGGAATAAGGGGCACTTTGCACATTATGACATCGCAAGCCGATGCTTGCGATGCCGAGTGCGATAGTCCCTGCCCCGTCGCAGCAGCGATATCTTGTGACAGCTGCCGTAGCGAATATTATCGTTACGGCAGCTTCACATGCACTCACCTGTCGTGCGACGTCGCTCTGGTAGGTGACCCGCCTCCTTATTAAGGGGGCGGGTCATGTGGCATCACTGCGACGTCACATGGCAGGCGGCCAATAGGAGCGGAGGGGCGGAGATGAGCAGCATGTAAACATCCCGCCCACCTCCTTCCTTCCGCATTGGCGGCCGGGACGCAGGTAGGAGATGTTCCTTGCTCCTGCGGCTTCACACACAGCGATGTGTGCTGCCGCAGGAACGAGGAGCAACATCGGACCGTCGCAGCAAGGTAATTATGGTTTTCGCCAACGCTACACCGATGATACGATTACGACGCTTTTGCGCTCGTTAATCGTATCATCTAGGATTTACACACTACGATGTCGAGAGCGACGCCAGAAGTGCGTCATTTTCGACATGACCCCACCGACATCGCACCTGCGATGTCGTAGTGTGGAAAGTACCCCTAAGAGTTTAAGTATGTTTAGGGCATACAACTTCCTGGTACTTATGGCAAGTTGGCCATATTAAACAAAGTGTGAAAATAGCCTAAAGGCCGCTTTACACGCTGCGATATCGGTACCGATATCGCTAGCGTGCGTACCCACCCCCTTCGTTTGTGCGACACGGGCAAATCGCTGTCCGTCTCGCACAAAATCACGCAGACCCGTCACACTACTTACCTGCATAGCGACGTCGCTGTGACCGGCGAACCACCTTCTTTCTAAGGGGGCGGTTCATTCGGCGTCACAGCGACGTCACTAAGCGGCCGCCCAATCAAAGCGGAGGGGCGGAGATGAGCGGGATGAACATCCCGCCCACCTCCTTCCTTCCTCATTGCTGGTGGGACGCAGGTAAGGAGAGGTTCCTCGTTCTTGCGGTGTCACACATAGCCATGTGTGCTGCCACAGGAGCGAGGCGTAACTGCAGCAGCAACGATAATCGAGATTAGGGGGGCATGTCACCGATTAGCGATTTTGAACGTTTTTGTAACGATTCAAAATCGCTCATAGGTGTCACATACAACGACATCGCTAAACCAGCTGGATGTGCGTCACAAAATCCGTTACCCTAACGACATCGCATTAGCGATGTCATAGCGTGTAAAGCGGCCTTAAGAGCATATTGTTTGGATTTTTAGAAATTGGGAAATTATCTCATTGATGTGGGATCAGCCTGCAAGACACCCTGGAAAAGATTCATTATGTCATTAACAATGCTATCCCCATACAAAACGTATCACATATCCACAAGATAGGTGATAGGAGTCTGATTGATGAAGGTCGCCGCTCTCATGAGTGAGGTTCATGCATTTCCTTGAGGAACGGAGCAGTAAGTGGTCATCATGCACTTTGCGGCTCCACTCAAACAGTCTATAGTATCGACAGAGATAGCCAAGGACTGTCCTGCCATCTTGTAAATAGTTGTGATTGTGGGACAACAATCTAAAAGGCTCTAGTGTTTCTGCTTTATGATCAGGAATGCACATTGGGGCTGAGAGGGGGTATTGTCCAGTCAATATGGCTATTTAGTGATCAAGTTTCCATTTATTGTAGTGCTTATTAGTCCCTTGGAAGCCTTTTGGCATATGGCACGTAATCTCCCAGCACTAACACGGTAGGCAGGCCTTTTAGATGATTTTTGCAGGATAAAACAGTACACAATATAATTCTGTTGACCACACAGTAGGTTTATACTATTTTGGAAATTAATATTTTAATTGTGTGAGTTGTGATCCTGATTACTCTTGCAGTTTCTACAAGCTTCTATGGCTCTTGAGAAGCCTCTTTGGTGATTGTTCTTCCGCAATCGTCCACTTTACCCTGATGCCCCTATTGAGCTTCCCCGTGTAATTTACGGTTCTAATTGGATTTTCTATTGTGTTTATATTTTATATTCTTATTTTTCAAGACTTCTGATTTTTGCAATGATATCCTTGAGATCAGCTTCTGGGCCAAATCCTGACTAACGGCAACCCATTCTTGCCTAATCAGTGCTTGGAGTTTATCAATTTCTTTAATTTGTCCACCCACTTTTTCAAGAGTCATCACAGGTTCTCAATGGGATTGGGATCTGTGGAGTTTCCTGGCCATGGACTCAAAACTTCAATATCTTGTTCACTGCATCACTTTTACCTTGTGACATGGTCTCCATCATGATCAAAAAAGCATTGTCCATCACCAAATTGTTCCTGGATCATTGTGAGAAGTTGCTCTTGAAGGATGGTAAGATTCTTTATTCATTTTCTCTGAAGAACCCCCCTTCAGACTATTTCACACACCTGGAAGAATGAATGTCCTCAGAAGAAAAGGGTAACACTACTGTGAGTATTGAGTCATGCCAATAGTAAGACCATTCATGTATGGGGGCTTTTCATCCAGGGAGGAGGATCATCAAACGTTTTTCCTAAGAATGGTACTATAAATAAAGATTGGGATCTAAACATCCTCCAAGAGCAACTTCTCCCAACCATCCAGGAACAATTTGGTGAAGGACAATGCTTTTTGCAGTTCACAATGCCAAAGTGATAACTAAAAGCGGCTTTACACCTTACAATATCACATACGATATCGTATACGATCGTACCCGCCCCCATCATATGTGCGGCAGTTCAATTTGTTGACCATGTTGCACAAATGATTTTTTCCCGTCACATGTACTTACCCTTCCATATGACCTCGATGTGGGTGGCGAACATCCACTTCCTGGAGTGGGAGGGACGTTCGTTGTCACCGTGACGTCACGCGGCAGCCGGCCAATAGCAGCGGAGGGTCGGAGATGAGCGGGACGTAAACATCCCGCCCACCTCCTTCCTTCTGCATAGCTGGCCGGGAGCCGCGGTACGCAGGTAAGATCTGTTCATCTTTCCCGGGGTGTCACACACTGCGATGTGTGCTGCCTCGGGGACATTGAACAACCCGACGTGCAATTTTAAGGAAATGAACGACGTGTATGCGATGAATGGTTTTACGTTCAATTGCAATCGCACGGAGGTTTCACACACTACAACAACACTAACGATGCCAGATGTGCGTCACTTACGACGTGACCCCGCCGACACATCGTTAGATTTGTTATAGCGTGTAAAGCCCGCTTAAGTGGCTTGGTGAACAAGACATTGACGCTTTGGTTCCAAGGCCAAGAAAGTCCCCAGATCTTAAACTCACTGAGAACCTGTGGTCAGTCCACAAAAAGCGGATGGACAAATAGATCACAGAAATTGTGATAAACTCAAGGCACGGATTTGACAACAATGGACCATCAGTCAGGATTTGGCCCAGAAGCCGATATCCAACTGCCGGGGTGAAGGGCAGAAGTCTTCAATAATAAAGGACAACCCAACACTGTAAATATTGAGTCTTTGCATAAAATTGATTTATTTGTCAATAAAAGTTTAAAAACATCTAAAATGCTGATAATTCTATATCAGTAACCATGGAAACATCCGACTAAAAGATCGAAAAATACTGAAGTGAAAAACAGTGAAAACCCAAATTTGTGTCAGTCTCAAAACTTTTGCCCATAACTAAATAGTATATAGTAATACCTGCCAGGCACAGTCACATATATAGTACTGTATATAGGCTGTATATACACAGTGTCATTAACCCTTTTCAGGATCTGGGGCTCAGTGATGGCTCATTTTTATCCTCCTGAGCTGACATTTTTAATTATACCAGTTTAGTGTAGGCGTGATGTTTTGATTGCTTCTTATTGCATTTTATTGCAATGTTGCGTCAATCAAAAAAACGTAATTGTGGCGTTTTCATTTTTTTCATTATGCCGTTTACCGATCAGATTCATTTATTTTATAGTTTGATAGGACATTTCTGAATGCAACGATATCAAATGTGTATTTTTTTTAATTGTTTTATTTTCAAAGGGGCAAAAAGAGGGATGATTTGAAATTTTATGTTTTTTATTTTTTTTTCCATATTTTTTAAAACTTTTTTTTTACACTTTCTAATGTTTTCACTAGTTCCCTTAGGAAACTTGAAGCTGCAGTCATCCGATCTCTTGTGTTGTACTGCTCTGGACATCAGCACCAGAATTGCTCTGTACAGCAGAAATCATCAACTCCTGTGAATAGCGGCGCACAGCCGGCGTTCACAGGAACTATGTCATGACAGTAACAGGGGTCACTCATCAGGTGATCCCCGGCTGTCATGACAACCCATCAGCACCACACAATCACGTCACCGATGGGAGCGAGGAATGACATGCTCCCCACTGGGGCGCCATTAAATCTCGCTGTCAGAGGTTGACGGGGATTTAACCAGTTAACGTGCTCAGGGGGATCTCTGATCTCCGATCCACCTGCGCCTGTTAGCAGCGCATGTCTCCTGATCAGATCAGCCCGACATGAGGGTGGAAACATGCGGGCTTGGCGGGTGAACCCGCACCAAAGGAATATAGACGACCCTGGATGTACCGGTACGTTCAAGGATGTGAAAGGGTTAATATATAGTAGTACATGGCACAATCACATACATAGTACTGTATACAGGTTGTATATACACAGTGTCATTAATATATTGTAAAAGCATGCACAGTCTCACACAGAACTATATTTTGTGTTCTTTACAGTATATCACAAAAGTGAATTTTCCCTCAGTTTCTTTAGTAAGGCAGTGGTTATCTTGGAGGCGTTTAGGGTCATTATCATGTTGGAATACGAAGAGAGGGGATTGTGCTCTGCTTCAGTATGTCACAGGACATATTGGCATCCATGGTTCCCTAAATGATTTGTAGTTCCCCACAGCCATCAGCACTCATACAGCCCCAAACTATAACCCTCCACCACTATGCTTTACTGTAGGTAGGACATACTTGTCTTTGTACTCCTGGTTGCCGCTACACACACTTGACGCAATCTGAACCAAATAAGTTTATTTTGGTCTCAACAGACCACAGGACATGGTTCCAATAATCCATGTCCTTAGTCTGCTTGTCTTCAGCAAACTGTTTGAGGACTTTCTTGTCAATCATCTTTAGAAGAGGCTTCCTTCTGGGATGACAGTTATGCAGATCAATGGAATACAGTGTGTGGCTTATGGTCTGAGCATTGACAGGCTGACCGCCTGCCCCTGTAACCTCTGCAGCAATGCTGGCAGCACTTGTACCTCTATTTTGAAAAGTCAACCTCTGGATATGACGCTGAGCACATACACTCAACTTTTTTGGTTGACCATAGTGAGACCTGTTCTGAATGGAACCTGTTTTATTGAATCTCTGTATGATCTTGGCCACCGTGCTGCAGCTCAGTGTCAATGTGTTTGTAATCTTATAGTCTGGGCCATCTTTATGTAGAGCAACAATTATTTTTTTCAGATCCGCAGAGAATTCTTTGCAATGAGGGGCCATGTTGACCTTCCAGTGACCAGTATGAGAGAGTGTGAGAGATAACACCAAATGTAGCACACCTTCTCCCCATTCACACCTGAGACCTTGTAACACTCATGAGTCACATGACACTGAGAGGGAACATGGCTAATTGGGCTAATGGCGCACAATTTGGACATCTTCACTTAGGGGTGTACTCATTTTTGTTGCCAGCAGTGTAGACATTAATGGCTGTGTGTTGAGTTATTTAGAGGACAGCAAATTTACACTGTTATACAAGCTGCACACTGACACTGTACATTGTATCGAAGTATCAGATCTTCAAGAAAAGGTGTACTCACTTTAGTGATAGACTGTGTATACAGTAGTAGCAGGCACAGGCTCATACATAGTGCTGTGGACAGGATATATACAGTGTCAGTAGTATGTAGTAGTAGCAGACACAATCCTACACACTGGGATGTTAGTGCAGTCGGTGCATTAGGGCTGCACCAGTGTTCTGTGCCCAAAACCAGCGATGTCTGCAGTGAATAAGAGCGAGTAACATAACACATCCCTCCCAGCCTCCTCCCCCCGCCGCCGCCCCGGACCCTGCATTCCCGCAGCACTGGATGTTCACAGTCTGCGCTGTGCAGCTGGATAACATGCGGCGCTTGGTGTATGCGCAGTGCGGGGCGCGCAGCCTCAGGCGCAGTACATAGGTTAGAGCAGAGGCTGCCGCGGTTCGTGTGGTTAGAGCTGAGGATAGGACAGCGCAGGAGACATGTGCGGCTCACACCGGGGATGGCAGCAGCGGGACCGGCAGGACTACTAACCACTGCACCGCGCCTGCCGCTAACACCGGCGCACACAGAGGACTACACCGGGAAATCACACCGCTATCAATGATTGCGCCTCATCCCAGAAACTTTTATACAAGTGGATCACAACCAGAACCTTAACCAGGTAATGCAAGACTTGTAAAGGAGCTGCATGGCTGTGATACAACTATCACTCATTACTCTGTGCGCAGCATCCATCTTATTATCCCTCTATCCATCTATCTATCCATTATCTATCTATCTATCTATCTATCTATCATCTATCTATTTCTCTATCTATCTATCTATCTATCTATCCATCTATCTATCCATTATCTATCTATCTATCTATCTATCTATCTATCCATTATCTATCTATCATCTATCTCTCTATTTCTCTATCTATCTATCTATCTATCCATTATCTATCTATCTATCTATCTATCCATCTATCTATCCATTATCTATCTATCTATCTATCTATCTATCCATTATCTATCTATCTATCTATCCATCTATCTATCCATTATCTATCTATCTATCTATCTATCTATCCATTATCTATCTATCTATATCTATCTATCTATCTATCCATTATCTATCTATCCATCTATCTATCCATTATCTATCTATCTATCTATCTATCCATTATCTATCTATCTATCCATTATCTATCTATCTATCTATCTATCTATCTATCTATCTATCTATCTATCCCTCTATCTATCTATCCCTCTATCTATCTATCTATCTATCTATCTATCCCTCTATCTATCTATCTATCTATCTATCTATCCCTCTATCTATCTATCTCTCTATCTATCTATCTATCCCTCTATCTATCTATCTATCCCTCTATCTATCTATCTATCTATCTATCTAATCTATCTATCTGTCTATCTATCTATCTATCTGTCTATCTATCTATCTATCCCTCTATCCATCTATCTATCCCTCTATCCATCTATCTATCCCTCTATCTATCCCTCTATCTATCTATCTATCTATCTATCTATCCCTCTATCTATCTATCCCTCTATCTATCCCTCTATCCATCTATCTATCTATCTATCCCTCTATCTATCTATCCCTCTATCCATCTATCTATCTATCTATCCCTCTATCTATCTATCCCTCTATCTATCTATCTATCTATCTATCTATCTATCTATATCTATCTATCTATCTATCTATCCCTCTATCCATCTATCTATCTATCTATCCCTCTATCTATCTATCCATCTATCTATCTATCTATCTATATCTATCTATATCTATCTATCTCTTATCTATCTATCTATCTATCTATTCCTCTATCTATATCTATCTATCTATCTATCTATCTATCTGTCTATCTATCTATCCCTCTATCTATCTCTTATCTATCCCTCTATCTATCTCTTATCTATCTATCTTTCTATCTATCCCTCTATCTCTTATCTAGCTATCTCTTATCTATCTATCTCTTATCTATCCCTCTATCTATCTGTCTATCTATTATCTATCTATCCATCACGATGACTTCTGTATTAGATGTAATGCCATTTGTTAGAATATGACTCCTTTATAGTTATGTCTCATGTAGCTCCATCACATTCTGGAGCCAGAAGAGCCATGTTACCCGAAGAGCTTACAATCTAACTCCCTAATTTCTGGTATAGACACACAATGCTGCAGACCCAGTTTCTTTGTAACCCTATTATTAGGGATATGTTTTTACATAGTTCACCAGCTGCTTCTGCCTCACTTTACCTCTATGACAGCTCAGCTCTGCTGCATCTTGTATACCATATATCACCTACATCTATGTTGGTCTATTTATTTCAGCACAATCAGGTCTACAATCATGCTGACATTTGTAGTTCACCACATCTGTGACACTCCAATCCTCCAGATCCCACAGTATATAATTTCTATATGTAGCACACACTTGTCATATGTAGGAGTAAGCTGTGATGTATTTAGGGGCGTGCAGTAAATCATGTGATGAGAGATATTTGGCAAAAGCAAGGACTAATCTGTATGGACTGATTTGTCTCTCTGGTGATGTAGAGTACAGATGTAGCAGAGCTAAATGTGTCCTTTCATTATTTAATGGGGTATCATTTGAGTTCAGATAAGCCAATAGGTTTTTTTTGCAGTCCTATGTAAAGCCCCAGGTAGCAGCACATTGTGACCTCGTGAGTGCTTGAGGCATGCCCAGTGTCTTGTAGAGGATGGGCAGTGCCAGCACCAGGCGTAGTGCTATAAATAGCGGTCACACATGCTGGAGTGTAGGATGGGCACACAAGCTGATATTATTGTAGTATACAGTAGAACAGTCTGGGGAATTCAGACAGCTGCTCATATTTTATGTAGAACAGACAAATAACGTCTGAATTACATCCCTGCAAATATTTATAGTGGCCACCCTTTCATGTTGCTCCACTTCAATCTAAACACAGTAAAACCACACTGAGATCCGGGGCTGACGTTGCAGCAGGTTGTTGATGGTAGTGGATGAAGGAAGGTCACTGTAATATATCAATGCATGTTACACTGGAAATACTGTTATGCTCTTCCCAGGCGGTGGAATGATCAAAGGCAGCGCAGGCTCATCTGGAGTGTAGGAAACCCAAGCTCCATGCAGAGTCCTCTAACACTACAAGTCCCAGAGAGGGGTCATTTAACATTTCTACCTTTGGAGCCCATAGACGGGTCGAATGACCTGAAGGATTTTAGCTAACTTCCTATAATCACCGTCTTTTGTTCTGTAATTAAGGCCATTACTGTCGCACCACAGGAGGTTGTTGTTTTCCATTGAGTTTAGCCATTTAGTTTCTAGTTAGTCCTATTCAGTTTGGACTAAGGGTCATTTGACCATCTTTTGGGACTTCAGGGGGGAGCTCGAAATTTCTGGGACTTCTACTAACCCATGGATCTACTCAAGACATGGGTCTGAGCCTTGCACCAGCACCTTGGGGTTTGGGTAACTAAAAAAAGTTTGGAAGAAGAGAAGGATGGGGGGGGGGTGTAACATGGAACATTGCTTCTTGATGATTACCTACCTATAGTAGTCACTGGTGGGCATAGACAGACGAGGGCCTCTGTTCAAAAACAATATATGAGCACTTCACAGCCTAAAAGCTCATCAAAATGCACAATTCTACCTGCTTTGGAGGTAGAAATGCCCCCCCCCCCAATCTCTTGGGCCCCAATTCTGCACCAGTGATATGTCCGTCCCTAATAGTGGTAGTGATACAGTTAACAATGTCAAAAGGGCGTTACATACTACTCAGAATACTAAATATACCTAGAATAGATAACTGTGAGTCATCACATGTCCAAAAGCTTTGTACTGTGCTGTGGAACATGCAGGCGACATTCAGCGAGCAGGTAATAATACATAATAGTAAACATACACACATGCAATATATATATATCCACACATTCGCACACATACATATGGATAGTATTTAATCATATATATCCTTAAAATCATATGTATATTCATTTTTATATATGTACAGTGTATGTGTATATATATATATATACACACATATAGATGTGTACGCACATAAATGTATATATATCTATGTATATAGATATATATGTATATAGCTATAATATACTGTATATATATACACTCACATATGTGAAACACATAGAAACACTATACACTTATTTTTATACAGAAATGCATGCCAATGTGCATACATAAGCGGCATACACACATAGTACTGCATATATATATATATATATATATATATATATATATATATACACATATACAGTATATATATATATATATATACACATATATATATATATAACCACACACATTTACATACACAGGCGCACAGAGATATATGCGTCTGGCTGTCTCCAGATAAATAAATTTATAATTCTATATAATTAATGTAAATATTTACACACCTGTGACTGACATACAGACCATACAGTATATACACTTGCACTTACATATTTACACAATACATGACATACAAATATATACAGATAAGTATATTTTCACACACATTCACAAGCACAGAGAAAAGTACGCCTACAAACTCATATATCACACAGATGTAATGCATCATATACCCGTACACAGATATGAATATTCAGACAAGTATATATTCCCTCACATACACAAGTGTAAGGATATGAATGTAAGTACACACATATGTGTGTATATATACAGTATATATATATAATATTTATATGCACACAGATGTAGTAGGCATATATATATATTTTATATATGTATATATATATATATATATATATATATATATATATATATATATATATGTAGAACACTTTCTTTGGGGCAGTGGTCAGTGGTCGCCCATAGCCACCATCTGTAAGTCAATTTCTCAAATTTCTTAAATAAATATACTGACGACACTATAAAGTTCCTTAAAGACACAATTAATGATCTAATAAAGCAAGAACCACTGGGTTTGATGTATACATAGTTTTATAGGGTGTCCTCTATATTCTGCACCACCCACTTTCCAGTGGAGAATGTACACCGATGGGGCAGATATATATTGTCGCTACATAAATGTTAGACTTTATTAGAATAAATGGCGCTGCTGTGACTAAAGCCATTCATATCTATTGGTGCCTATGTGTTCAGAACAGGACCGGATACCGGATAACTCCTAAAACAATACTAGGTGGCCCATGGTCATAGAAAAGTGTTATTGGTGGCATTTTTAATTATTGTTTTTTCTGACGTCTATGGAAGATGTTGTAATCTTCCTGAATGATGTCCACTCGAGGTGTAGAGGCATTTACTCCATCGCCACCATTTCCCTGTCATATATTGCTTTTATATTGCATATATTTGGTATACGTATTAGTTGTTGTCTTTATGAACCCAAAATAATATGATATCTGTGTGGGCTGAAATATGTATATTGGTGATAAGTTGGACGCCAAGGTGCAGAGAAAAATTATAACCGGAGCCTGATATTTTGGAATATTTTCTTGTGACATTCATGGACGTTTTTCTTGTTTGTCTACTAACAAAAATCAAAAGTTACCTGAATAAATATGTAAAAATAATATCTAATAATAATAATAATAATAATGTACATCATTATAGTAAACTTGCACACAAATGGATCAACAAGAACATTTTTTCTTTGCATATAATAGAATATATTGAAGTCATGATCTTTTTTTCTTTTTACACATTTTTGTTTATGTGCCCATAGGCCAGCTTTTATTCTATTCACTTAATATATATATATATATATATATATATATATATATACGTCTATCTACCTATCTATCTATGTATATATATATATATATATATATATATATATATATATATATATATCTATATATATATATATATATATATATATATATACATACACACACACAGTTTATATATATATATATATATATATATATATATATATATATATATTTATATTTATATCTGTTCAGTAGTATTTGAACAACCAATACTGTACAATGGTAACCTGATGTAGCAGAACATGCTAAACCTACAGTGTGTAGTAGGTTTACCCCGAGTCTTATGTAAGACCGTAGGAAACAGACTGTGATATTATTATTCTATCTACCCAAGAATGACTTCTTCAGTATCTTGTGTTCTCCATCTTTATGGTGTCTCAGAACCTTCATTTTTCCCTTTTGCTGTTTGATCCTTCTCTATAAAACTGAGTAGAAGGGTCTGTGATTAGTTACATGGATTTCAATGGTACAGATGAAGGAGCGGTGGGTGGGGGGGGGGGGGTGGTTGATTGCACATTTTTTTAATTTCATTACAATGCAAATCCCTAAAATTCGGAACGTCTAATTGGGAAGAAGGTGGAAATTGAGCGGAACAAATGATATCGTTCTATTCCTCCATTTGTCTTCCGTGTGCGCCATTCATTTCTTCCTTTCACTGTAGGTCCTCTGTGCCACATTACAGTCATCCGAAGACAGGCGGTGATATAAATAGTGCATTCCTAAACATGGATGATTGCATTTTACTAGTTTTTCCACAGCAACGCCTTGTATTTGCTAATGGACCTCATTTTACGAAATACCCAGACAAATCTTTACAAATCCCAAATTGTCATCTTGTTCCAGACAGGATAAGCTACTCTCTGCTCTTTCTATCCATTATCTTATCATTGCATTAATTCTCTGTGACTATGATTTATTTAATATACCAAAACCTTCCATCATCATAATGAGCTGGCGGTGATATCCTCAGACACAGGGGAGTTAGACGGAGGAAGAATGGACTCCATGATTCTTTGTCACTTTTCATGAGTTTATAAATCTTTTCGATATTTTTGACTTCACATTCTGCAGTGATTATAGATAATAGGATCCATAAATGGCCATTTGGATATGATGGAAACCTGATCCATCAGAGAGGTCCAAACCGAGCTTAACTATGTGATTATGTGATAATTTCGTTGAACTTCTGGATAGTCAACTAAGAGTTGACTAAGACTTGTACATACCTCCATCATTAACTAGCATTGGCATCTGTCTGAACTAAAAAAGTGCCAAGAGAACTCTGTGTACCACCAGCAAGACATCATGGTTCATGCAGGTTACATATGAACAGTACACGATTCTTGGAGGGGTCATTATGTGATTTTAAGACCTTGAAATGGTCACCAGTGATCAATATCTCCCCATAAAAGTTCTTATAAGATAAATTCTATTGTATCTGATAAATTCCTCTATATCTTTGTAATCATGTCAAACATTTGACATTCAGGTTTTGGATATTTCTACATTTTATCTCTAATTATATGTCCTGACTGTGAGGAATTTTTAGATCCGCTTGCAATTACAATGAGAAGATGTTTGTTGGAGCTTGTGAGTTAGGAAAGTTGGAGACACTCCATGCCCATGCTGTGTTACATTGTACTGTGTTTATCAGTGAGAGAACTGATCCATAATGTTTGTTTCTTTTGTGTAGGACCCAATTTTTCTGCACTACAGAACTACGTTTTCTATAGGAGTCGAGAGAGAAGCTCCAAGACTTCTTACCATGAACACCATCATGTTCAACAAGCTCAGCGGTCAAGTCCTGTTTGAGGATGCCACAAGTGACCGTGAAAGGGTAGTTCGGCCATATGTCGTAGGAATGGAGAGCCCCAATCCTGATATAGGCCTTCAAGACAGTGTGTCGGTAAAGGACAATGCCAGCATTAGACATCGGCGTCCCGGGTAAGAACGTTCACTTGACCTACATTACCGTGATTATCATCTACAGTATATTAGTATATTGAGGGATATTGATTTATTCCTGTACCTCTTTAAAGAGAACCTGACAGGATGATATTCACTACAGAGAAAAGTAATATGGCTGTATAGATCCTATGACTACATGTCTTGTGGTCATCTGATGTGCCAGTGATGAGAAATCAAGCTTTACTACACATGCAAATTAGAATGGAAGTGCTTTGAAGGCACATCCATAACTTCTGATTGGATTGACTCTCAATGAACTTCTAGACTAATCACATATGCCTTGATTTCTCAGTGCTGGAACATCAAATTATTACAAGATAGGTATCATTTTTGTTCAAGTTCAAGGAAAAGGCCAGCATCCGCCAATGATCTTGATAAAACTTTCGTTTTATTTATTTCATAAATTTAAAACATAGACTTTGTCCGGTCTACGTGTTTCGAGCAGAAGTGCTCCTAATCATCATTTTTGTTGTTGTACTTGGACCTGCACATCCATATCACTAGTTTCAGTTACAAAGTCATCCCAACAGGTTCCCTTTTCAATATGTAGTATATAATATGTTGCGTGATTTCGAGAACACACTTTCCATAGGTCGTCTTGGGCTATTGAGCCATTATTAAAGCCAATAGAAGATAGGGCTGGACTGTATTGATTGTTTGTGTTGCTTTCTACGTGTCCCTTAATTTATATACATTGGTGAATCTCATCTGATAATAACTAAAGGATGACTCTATTGATCTACTGGTGTCTAGGGGACTCACGCGAGGCTGTCTCATGTGTCTAATATAATGGTTATTCAAGAAAGTGATACCAAAGAAGTTAGAAAGTCTGCCATGGTGAACCAATAAGGCTCGGGCTTCATAGCGACACTGGTTGTGTGAAAAAACAAATTTCAAAGAAGTCGTGTAACCGAAAATATTTGTATGGCTTGTTTGTGGCTTGGTGCTGGATTTGGCTATGAAAAAATAGGAAAAAAAATCCCAGACTGAAGTAGTGTACGTCTCTATTAGATTTTTTAACATACTCAGGTGCGGGATCGCAACCCAATACCATGATTTTTCCTTCTTGCCTTCCAACAGCTATAGCTTTTTTTTTTCTTTTCATTCGATAGTGCTGTATAAGGGCTTGCTTTTTTTTGCTGAACAGGCTATTGTTTTTATGATTTATCATTTTGACACCCATATATATTTTTCCATTTTTGGTTGGAGACAAAGTGACCGTAAACCAGCGATAATAATATTTTGGATTTTTTTTGTTGTGTTTTATTTTTTTCTATATTTTATTTGTTATGGGAAAAGCAGGGGAATATGAACTTTTGTTAAATTTTTTTACATTATTTTTATTGGTTTCTTCACTCATCGAATCTTTTAGAGAGGTTGTCTTATCAAAAGCAACCTCTTCCACCTTGCATTACCAAAAATAGCTTATTTTCCTAAGAATTGGAAGCCTTCTTTGGTCACTAGATGAGAACCTTATTATTAAGTCAAGTTCACCAGACTAGAAGTCTGGTGAACTTAGGATGACCATACTAGAAGTCTCCATGTCCTGATTAGAGATGAGTGAACCCAAGGTTCGTACTAAACACAGACTTTGCAAAAAAAAACAACAGTGTCCGAGTTTGGGTGCTTTATGTATGCTAACCACTAACATGAGTATCTCTGTGCTCGGGAACGCTCGGTGCTCGGCCCAGTGGGAGCCGCTTGCAGTGTTTGAATGTCTCACACTGGGGGTAACAACAGCGTGATCGGATGTAGTGTGCACTAAACGAAAAAAAAGGAAAAACCCACCTACCTACCTTGCCTTTGTTTATGGCTGGCTGCATGTGAGCAGAGACCCGAATTGCCCAATTAGTGACTTCCATTGGGGACTTCCATTGGGTTCAGGTCAAGTCCGGGTCCCAAACTAGACTTTATCTAAAGTCTGGGCGAACTGAACTTCCACGGTTTCGCTCATCTCTAGTCCTAATTGAACATGTACTGGAGACATTGAGTTACCATGAGGCCCATCAGATGCTGTAAGGGTTTATTCAGCCATCCATGTTGCACATATGTGTTGTATCTGTTTTTTTTCACAGACTCAACAAGTACCCACTTTAATCTATGGTGCTATTACCATGTCAGTGTTTTTTCAAGGACCGTGTGTGCGTGCAAAACTCAATGAGACAGTTCCGCAATTTCCGGTATCACAAATGACTCAGTACAAGTGTATAGTTCTGTGAAAAACACGTACAGCACATGGATGGTATCCGTGTGCCATCCGTGTCCTATACGTGTTTAACATTGAAAACTATAGGACAAGTTTTGTACTATATTTATCAATCAGTAAAAAACACTGATGACAACTGATGGTAAAAACGGACACACGGACCGTATACTGATATCACAATGATCCAAAACATTGATGAGATACCATTTTTTAACGTACGTTTTTAAATATGGACATGTGAATGAGACCTTATGATTATTTTCATCAATTTCACTGTTAAGAGGCTGGTTTCCGTAAGACACTTTTTCAGTAAAATTATTTATGAGCCTATTAGATATTTTAATAGTCTTGGTGTTTTTGTTGTATTTAGGTGCTTTAAAACTGGGTTGAATTGCTGTTGTTGAACTAATGGCTTCTGAGGCCTAAACTAAGTGGAGAATTTATAGACCTGACTTGAGGTAAATCTGTGTTTGTTGCCCATAGCAACCAATGACAGCTCAGCTTTCTTTTTCTATTGTGCTCTTGAAAAATGAAAGCTGCGCTGTGATTGGTTGCTATGGGTAACAAAGACGTCCAAGCATATGATACACATTCAATAAAGATATATTTAATTTCAGAGGTTGTACCTAAAAAAATATCAAGATAGAAACAAGTACATTTTTCTGAGCTATCTACTCAACAATAAATGTAACTTCTCAATTCACTATTTATTTTGTCCTGTTCTGTATCTGCATTATCATTTCTAGTTTTCCGTTCTATCAAAGGAACAGAAAATCTCGTAGAAATATGCGCTACATAGCTTCCCCTCCTCCATCCTAATCTATGAAATATATGGGACTACCAGTCATACATTCAAGTCACATGCCCTAGATATGTAATAGATTTGGTTCTTATCCTTGGGACCTGAAACCTAAATGTCAGGTGATAGAATGGTCGGGCATGTTGGATTTTAACATGCCCCATCCTTTTGTTTTCACGTGCGAAAGTTTTCTTATCCTTGGGACCTGGAACCCAAATGTCAGGGGACAGGATGGTCAGAAACTTTGTAAAAATATGCACTACATATCTTCCTCTCCTCCATCCTAATCTATGAAATATATGGGACTACCATCCATACATTCAAATCATATGCCGTAGATATTTGGTTCTCATCCACGGGACCTAAAACCTTAATGTCAGGTGATAGAATGGTAAGGCATGTTGGATTTTAACATGCTCAATCCTTTTTTTCTCGTGCGAAAAGTTACCACTAGAGTTGTCTGGTAACAGCCTATTCCCCTCCCTCCATTTAGAATACATGTTTGCTTGGCCAAACTGGAATATTAATCTTATCTTATGTTATGCAGTTGTGAATGTTTCTATTTTAATAATAAATAGAATATAAATAAAAGAGATCTTCCAACAGAAAAAATAAAACACAGTTGTGAAGATTTTTTAACATAAATGCAAGGGAGAAATCTATCATCTACCATTGGTGATCTTCCCCTTTAAGGCCCCAAATATGTATTAGATAAAAGTTGTTGAACCCTCTAATACCCCACTTCCTTATGGGTAACTGGGACTTATTTTTGGAGTAGGGCTTATATTTTAAAGAAAAAAGATGTCCAGCTCACCCTTAAACTAGCACTCCGGAACAAAGGAACCAATGTTAGATGTAGAGAATGTCTTAAGGCTGCTTTACACCTTACAATTACACATGCAATCTCGTATGCGATCGCACACGCCCCTATCGTATGTGCGGCACGTTCAATTTGTTGCCCGTTTCGCACAAACGATTAAATCCCGTCACACTTACCTTCCATATGACCTTGATGTGGGCGGCGAACAAGGGACGTTCGGCGTCACAGCGATGTCACACGGCAGCCGGCCAATAGCAGCAGAGGGGCGGAGATGAGCGGGACGTAAAAATCCCGCCCACCTCCTTTCTTCCGCATTGCCGGTGGGAGCCGTGGGACGCAGGTAAGCTGAGTTCATCGTTCCCGGGGTGTCACACACTGCGATGTGTGCTGCCTCGGGAACATTGAACAACCGGACGTTCAATTTTTAGTAATTGAACGACGCGTATGCAATCAACGGTTTTTCGTTCAATTGCAATCGCACGTAGGTTTCACCCACTACAATATCACTAACGATGCCGGATGTGCGTCACTTACGACGTGACCCCGCCGACATCTCGTTAGATATATTGTAGCGTGTAAAGCCTGCTTTAGGCTACATTCACACTTCCATCTTTTTGTATCAGTCACAATCAGTTATGTGACTGATGTAACGGATGCGTTGCAGATAGTGGCACAACTGATGTGACTGATTCTGCAAAAAAACGGATCTGTTGTTTCTTTTTTTTACTGTTTGAAAGGGTATCAGCTGATCGTTCACAAAAGCCGGCCGATCAGCTGATTGTTCCGGCCGCTAGAACTGGAACTGAATTTACATTCGATCATGGTTTTTTACTCTGGGCTTGCTCAAAGTAAAAAAGCGATCCGCCGCAATCAAAAAATGTTGCATTGTGAGTTGCTCTCACCTGATGGTCAGTCACTCCACAATGGATCCGTCGCGGGACGGATGCAACACAATGCCATCAGTAGCAATCCGTTGGTAATAAAAGTCTATGGGGAAAAAACGGATTCCTGCAAAATATATTGCAGGATACCGTTTTTCCTCAAGGCGACGGATTGCAACTGATGCAAAAAGATGGAAGTGTGAATGTAGCCTTAAAAGGACGAAAATCCAGCTTCACGATGTGTGGATAAAATATAAATTTATTGAATGTCCATCCAAAGGTAAAATACAGACATAAATGTCAATAGAAAAATTTAAAAAGGACTATGTGTTTTGAATTATGATTAAGAATGTTTATCATTTGAAATGCATAGTCTTTTTTAATTTTTCTATTGACATTGATGTCTGTATTTTACCTTTGGTTGGACTTTCAATAAATTTCTATTTTATCCACACACTGTGAAGCTGGATTTTTGTCCTTTTAAGACTTTCTCCATTTATATTTTAAGCATACTCAAAAAAGCCTCCCAAAATTCTACTAGGGCTTATTTTCTGGGTAGGTCATATATTGAAGGAAACAGGGGGACATCCGGACTTTCCCCAAAACTTCATGATGATTAGTTAGTTGGAATTTTATTCCTTTTGACATTAGGGAGATAAGCCACTGCCAGACGACTCTCGCTCCCATCATCCCCGCACAAACACTGGCATTATCGCCCCCATCATCCCCGCACAAACAACGGCACTATCGCCCCCATCATCCCCGCACAAACACCGGCACTATCGCCCCCATCATCCCCGCACAAACACCGGCACTATCGCCCCCATCATCCCCGCACAAACACCGGCACTATCGCCCCCATCATCCCCGCACAAACACCGGCACTATCGCCCACATCATCCCCGCACAAACATCGGCACTATCGCCCCCATCATCCCCGCACAAACACCGGCACTATCGCCCCCATCATCCACGCACAAACACTGGCACTATCGCCCCCATCATCCCCGCACAAACAACGGCACTATCGCCCCCATCATCCCCGCACAAACACCGGCACTATCGCCCCCATCATCCCCGCACAAACAACGGCACTATCGCCTCCATCATCCCCGCACAAACACCGGCACTATCGCCCCCATCATCCCCGCACAAACACCGGCACTATCCCCCCCATCATCCCCGCACAAACACCGGCACTATCCCCCCCATCATCCCCGCACAAACACCGGCACTATCGCCCCCATCATCCCCGCACAAACATCGGCACTATCGCCCCCATCATCCCCGCACAAACACCGGCACTATCGCCCCCATCATCCACGCACAAACACCGGCACTATCGCCCCCATCATCCACGCACAAACACCGGCACTATCGCCCCCATTATCCCCGCACAAACATCGGCACTATCGCCCCCATCATCCCCGCACAAACACCGGCACTATCGCCCCCATCATCCCCGCACAAACACCGGCACTATTGCCCCCATCATCCCTGCACAAACACCGGCACTATTGCCCCCATCATCCCCGCACAAACACCGGCACTATCGCCCCCATCATCCCCGCACAAACACCGGCACTATCGCCCCCATCATCCCCGCACAAACACCGGCACTATGACAGAATGGTCATTTTGTCAGCAGCTATCTAATGTGTGTGGCCAGCTTTAGTCCGCAGTGAATGATACCATTGCGTAATCACAGTAATGTAAAGATTGCAGAGTATTACCTATTAGTTGATGGTATCACTTATTCTGGTACAGCCTAACAAGCAAAGCATCATCAGAAATTATTTCTTTTATTAAGTATCGTTATTGTTTATTTTTGAATTTATACTTTAGAGCAATAGTTCTCCTACCATAGGTTGAATACTCCTTTTGTGGTAAGGATGAGCTAGAGTAACACAAATTTCACAAAATGGGGTGATACCACAATGGGAGGAAACAGGTGCAAAATTTTGTTGAGCTCCCCTAAAAATGTTGTGTAAAGGCACAACTCCTATAAAAGCATATAAGAGTAAATACACCAAGAGATATTAAAAAAAAAACAAAAAAAACCCCAAAAGCATTCAAGGGCTATGCTCCTTGAATTAAATGTCTTCACATGAATCTAGTAATATTTTGTTATTTTCATCGCATTTCGCAGCCTTTCTCAACACTGAAAAAACATATCTGACTATATGTATAGTTAGTTTTTCTGTGTTGAGAAAGGTGCCGAAACGCGTTGAAAAAAACCCTTTTCTAGATAAGTTTGAAGACAGCAGCACAGCCATTCCAGCTGTGGTTTTTCCATGTCTACAACTCTTTTTGTGTAGCATATAATTGGTTTGTAACGTCAATAGTTTTGCATCTCCTGTAATAGTTTTACTTTGTTATTTTTGTGCATATTTACTTGACTTTTGTTTTATAATGATATAATATTTTTTGTGCAAGTGAATTTTTTTTTTAATTCAAAGGCTAAAATTGTCTCTAATGCAGACGCAATGTTAGGTTTGGTATGTGAAAGATCTGATGACAGCGAGTTCCCAGGTATCGGTCACTTTGCAGCCACTAAAACCTGTGCTGCCATTCAGTCTTACTAATAATGGGCACAGTGAAATGCTGTGCTGTTTTGCAAGTATACAGGTTTTTCTGGCAAACTGATGTGGAATCGATCTGACCCTAAATGCTGCCTTTTCTTTCACCGTACATATAGGAAAACTGACCGTCAGATTTTCAGGAAAATCACATGTAAGCATGATTTTCAGCATGGTGGCTACATAGGAGCTAACCCTGTCTGATGGGTCAGAAAAAATCCCCCCCAATTTCCCCATCCCCACGATTCTTGCCGCATAAAACATTCACGCATACAACTATATCAACAGAAAAGAGAAAATTTTTTTAAAAAACAGTAGGACCGCGAAGAAAGCGGTTGTTATCGCTGAAACGCGTAGTCCCATCTGCGCCTTTTCCTGCAGCCATTTCTGTTCCTGAAACCTACTGGGTCTATGTATTTTTTGGAAATGTATGGAATTGAAAATAAATTGGAAAATTTTATACCAGCATCCTGGGTACATCAAGTTATTGCTGGATCACCTTGCCTTTTCTAATATATATATTTATATTTATATTTATTTTTTTCCCTTTTTTTAATTATATATATATATACATATCTGAAAATTGTAGATTCACATTGAAGGCATCAAAATAAGTCTTATATTCTAGGTTCTTCAGAGTAGCCACCTTTTGCTTTGATTACTGCTTTGCACACTCTTGGCATTCTCTTGATGAGCTTCAAGAGGTAGTCACCGGAAATGGTTTTCCAACAGTCTTGAAGGAGTTCCCAGAGATGCTTAGCACTTGTTGGCCCTTTTGCCTTCACTCTGCGGTCCAGCTCACCCCAAACCATCTCGATTGGGTTCTGGTCTGGTGACTGTGGAGGCCAGGTCATCTGGCGTAGCACCCCATCACTCTCCTTCTTAGTCAAATAGCCCTTACACAGCCTGGAGGTGTGTTTGGGGTCATTTTCCTGTTGAATAATAAATGATGGTCCAACTAAACGCAAACCGTATGGAATAGCACGCCGCTGCAAGATGCTGTGGTAGCCATGCTGGTTCTGTATGCCTTCAATTTTGAGTAAATCCCCAACAGTATCACCAGCAAAGCACCCCCACACCATCACACCTCCTCCTCCATGCTTCACGGTGGGAACCAGCCATGTAGAGTCCATCCATTCACCTTTTCTACAAAGACACGGTGGTTGGATCCAAAGATCTCAAATTTGGACTCATCAGACCAAGCACAGATTTCCACTGGTCTAATGTCCATTCCTTGTGTTCTTTAGCCCAAACAAGTCTCTTCTGCTTGTTGCCCGTCCTTAGCAGTGGTTTCCCAGCGGCTATTTTACTATGAAGGCCTGCTGCACAAAGTCTCCTCATATATATATATATGTGTGTGTGTATATATATATATATATATATATATATATATATATATAGAGGTATATTATTGATGATGATAATAATAATAATAATAATAATAATAATAATAATAAAGTTGACTTTAGAGAGTAGGGAAGGAAAAAATGATGGGTCAAAAATGAAAATTGGCAGTGTCTTTAAGGGGTTAAAAAGGATATTCCCACATCAGAATTTTATTGCATAGCTACATGATACGTAATACATGTCTTACATAAAAATCATGTTTATCAGTATACTCATTTTCTTTCATTGGCCATGACTAGTAGAGTAGGCTACGGGCTGTGTATTATAGATGTAAAAGCATTGATTCATAACTCGGCCGTGTGTTTGAGATCTTAGATTGTATCTATGTCTTCTTTACTGCTTTTTCATTTTGCTTTTATTTTCAGTTTTCTAGTGTATAAATATAAAAAGAAGGTTAGAAATATAATTTTGATAGTAAAAATCATTATAATCATTATAGCTTCTTTTGCACATCTGACTCAACTGTCTATGGTGGCAAAATTACCAGCAGATTAGTGGTCACTGTGTAAACTATGATTGTGAAACATTAGAGAGCTTGTGGGTTTGGAATTACCGGATCTATCCGCAGAAGAAATAGATCATATGATACAACGCGTCTTTACCATCTGCTCATCAATTGGATTTTCCATTCACTGGTTGGAGGAAGCGATCTATTTGAGCCTGGGTGTAATACATGAATATCTGCTGTGTTGCAGACTTATCAGTCATAAGGTAGAAAGTAATTCCTTTGTACATCAAAGTGTAATTTTGAACATACTAGAGAATGGGTTCATGACGTGTCCTGTCTGCCTACATAGGCTATAATAATAAAGATCAGTGAAATATGTAAAAGGAAGCTAAAACCAGTTGTTGGCGCTAAAGCCAGTTTAACAGTATAGTGACTATATATCAAAATGCTTATTATCAGTGACAAAGATTTGTATCTCCTAGATTTACAGCTGAATATATTTAAGATAACCAAATTTTTAGAACTTCAAATTTTCTAGGTAGGATTAATTAAGAAAAAAATATGGTCAAAGCATGATCCATTTTAGTCATTTTTGATTGGACAGACCAATGTTTGCAGAACACTTATGCAAACTGGCAGTGTCACTGTCAGAGGTATCATCATCCTACTGTGGCTAGGATGTGTGATGTACAATATATTCCATAATTCCTTCTGGTTCATCACTAATATGCTTACTGGAGAAAAATGAGGCCACATGTGACCTGACTTTGGTAGCACTACTGCCCACACAGTTGGTGCCAGTGGTGATGGGGCTGCTTCTGCTGCGGCTAATGGCTCTCATATTCTCTGTGGCAAGGGTCTTTTTTTTTTAAAAAAAAATCTTTTCCACTAACCCATCCATTGCCACTTTTTCTTTTACCATACATTTTGTGCAACTCTAAAAATAATTTTTTCACAATCTTCTCAGCCCCAAATTGAACCCTGGCCAAAAGTGATGTAACAAGTTAACAAGAAAGGCTAGGTAGGCACATATACAGAAAGGAAAATGTTGCAGCGGGCTACACTATATATGTGGCATGTATATTTTTCAAAGTGGACTAGTAAAACGTGAGCAAAAATGGACATATACTTTTTAAACATTTTTTTACATTTTCTTAAAATTCATCCACCTTATCAAAAATGATTTGATAGGAAATGTTACGTAGGTACATGTCCAAAATGTCAGCACCTGTACCAGGGTGCTGTATTGGGTTGCCATGTGCAGATGTTACACTTGACTGGTAAAACAAATATGCAAACAAAATATTTTGCAAAATATTGTTCTGCCTTGCTGCTGCTTTCTAGTGTATTAAGAATGAATAAAAAAGTGTAATTGTAATTTAAATGCAGCAATATAAATGACAGCTACACTATCGATGGTCAATCACAACGTTGCTGTTGTAAACTCTTCTATCTCTGTGTCACCCTATCAATTGAATTGCTGTGTTATTTACAGACTAGTACACAACTACACTCACTTTCTTCACTCCTGCAGTTGTACAACACAAAATGTCTAGAATATTGTCCCATATTTTGAGGCTTTCTCTTTTTATCTCTCCTTCTGAGCTGTGAGGTCTGACATCGTATCAGTATCCTAAATCCACCTAGAATGGCTGCTGCATTCCCTCTCTTGACGTTTATACAGGCTATGATAGTATAACATTAAAATCTCTGATAGAGGACCTGACAAGATGTGTGATACACTAGGCAATAAGTGAATATTAATGTGAAACTGATGTGTTGAAAGTTCGAAAAATGGGAAAGCATAAGGGTACATCAACGACTATGAAAAGGGACAAACTGTGATAGCTAAGCTAAACGACTGGATGGGCAGGTCATGTTGGGTGTTCCCAGTTTATGGCGTGTTTTATGGGGTGCTTCCAGTATTCAGCAGGTCTTATGGGATATTTCCATTATACGACAGGTCTTGTGGAGGGGCTTCAGTATATGGCAGGTCTTGTGGGGTGTTCCCAATATACAGCAATTTTTGTAACGTGACCTTAGTATATCATAGATCTTGTGGGGTCCTCCCAGTATATGGCAAGTTTTGTGAGGTGCTTCTAGTGTCCCAGCATACGGCAGGTCTTGTGGGAAGACCTCACTATATGGCAGATCTTTTGGGTGTTCTTAGTATATGGCAGGTCTTGTGGAGTGGCCTCAATACATGGAAGCTTGTGGCGCCCCTGACCTGGTCAGGCACCACTGAGTACTGCACCCATGTTGGGGACAGTACAATACAGGTAATCCAGAAGGCTGACCGAGGTGTGACTACACAGGCGCATAGTGATCAGGTCTCACACATGTACCTATGAGAGGACCCCTGGGGATCCCAGGAGGGGGAAAAGCCTTCACCTCCACTGGAATAGTGGAGGGGGCCAAAAGCCTCCATCTCCTCTCAAGGGGTGTGGTAAGAGAGCCTGGTTGCTAGGTGGCGTAGGCAAGAACAGGAGAGGAGGAGCAGTGAGCCGGTTCAGTGCAGAGTCCAGGGAGCTCCGAGAGGAGCAGACCCCGTGGGCTGCTGTAGTCTGACAGCGTCCGCGCAGTGGCTACCGACGGGGGAGAACGGTCACCTAGGAGTGCTACCCGAAACCCATCTCCAGCTAGAGAGAGAGCACAGAGTGGGAAGTAAGGAGACTGCTAGGGAGTACCAGGCCCAAACGGGCGGCAGATCCCGGAGCGGGGATAGATCCACCTTTCCCTGCTAAACCTGCCGGTGTGGGGCCCTCAAAGCCCACACCACAACACCTAAAAGCCGCAGCCACGTAGCCACAGTTAGGGCCCACAGTTCACAGGAGGCAAGCAGCTGGAGTGATCTGGCCCAGGCAACAAGCAAACGGCAAACGAAGGGGAGAGAGGCTTCAGCAACTTCCCTGGGTGACCCCCATAGGGACTAAAAGTCGGGGTTACCCCAAACCACCAAGGGCTAAGGAAGGCGAGTTGGTAGTCACCATCAGAAGTCAGCCTGAAGGATACCTGGTTCCCGCCTGGTTCATCCCAGCTACGCCCGGGTTACTCACCCTGCCATCTGAAGTGAGTAAAACCCCTGAAAGACATCTGGCTTGTGTGGAGTTATTCTGCGCCTTGTGGTACTACGCACCTACACAGGGCCCTGGGGCTTGCCTCACTCTCAGGAGGCTATTCCAACCAACTGCACTCACCATCAGCCCCAGGCGTCCCTCAACCTGCAGTGGCGGTCCCCACTGACCGCAATTCTGAGAGTGGCGTCACGACAAATAGAAGATTCCCTACCTGTAACAAGATACAGCCGAGTGGAGTCCCTGAAGGTAATGCACCGGCACAACACCTGTGGGGCGTCACATCTGGCGTCACGAACAGGATAAGGACTAGACCTGTTCAGACAGGTGACCATGTGCCTGGGCGGTCCGCTTGAAAAATTGGAAGCGCCGCCATATTGCCACCATGAAAAGCGCGCCGAAAAACAACAGCAGCCCGCGCTGGGAGAAGTTACCGCCCACGAAGAGGTGTGGCTACCCAGAGATCCCCTGCAGAGTTCTGACCTCGCTTGTGAAGAGAGCGGAAGCGTCCAGGGACGGCGGAACGGAAGAGAAGCCAGCAGCTTGCTGTTAGAAAAAATGGCGTCTGAGTGCAGAGACCCAGAGCCAGGCTCCGCTGCCTGGTGGTGTCGGGAGCTTGCTGAGTTCTGCGATCAACTGGAAGCCAGGGTCGGAAGGCTGATTAGAGAGGGACGGATGGAGTTTCTGTGGATGACCGCGGCGGTTCAGGCCTATGAGGGGAGAGCCGCGCGCCGAGTGCCAGACCGGGCGGTGACGACTCAGACCCCGATGCTGCCACCGATGGGTGAGTCCAGTGATGCCCCTGCCAGCGCGAGTGCCCCGACCCCTGCTGCCACGTCCGCGGTCCCTGAAGAGGCGTCCGGCGCGGCGACGCTGAAGCAGGCCGCAGCCACGCCAGGTGCGGCCCGCCAAGCTCCGATCGCTGCAGCGACGCCCAGCCCAGCCTGCACAGATCCCATCGCAGCTGCGACGCCGATCCAGGCCGCCGCCATACAGGGCGCGGCCCGCCAAGACCAGGCCGCCGCCATGCCAGGCGCGGCCCGCCAAGATAAGATTGCATCACCATTTTCCCCGGCCTGCAAGGCCAGAGCAGACACCGCTCCCCAGTCCAAGGAGGTCCCTGCTAGGAAGCCCACGCTGGGGGAGGACCCTGCATACTGGCAGCTGAAGGCTGACATGGAGGCCAAGTTCCCACAGGAGATGGTGGATCAGTACATGCTCCCTCCGCACACCCCCAAGAGGATTCCGACAACTCCTGCAGCAACCACGCCAAAGAGTCCCCCGCCTGGGCCTGCTGAAGAAAGTCCATCCCCAGCACTGCCACTAAAGGAGTGCTCAGAAGAACTAAGGGGGAGAGGAGGCCAGGAGGCTGAGGAGCTGACCTCGGAGATACCAGCAGTGGATCCATGCCCAGAGCCAGAGATGTTGCCATACTCCCGCTGGGATGAAGAAGACCTGACACCGTCTGCTGAAGAAGATTTGCCTAAAAGCCTCACCTGGGAGCTTGTAAGCTGTACCTCGCAGAATCCAGTCCGCAAGACACGGCGCCGTAGTAGAACCCAGTCTTTCCCTGCACCGCCATCCCCAGAGCAGAGAGAAGTCACGGCCCGAGACCTAGAAGAAAAACGGTTCCTGAGAAGAGCCAAAGCACAGGTCAGAGGACCCCTTTGTAGAGGAGTTGTGGAAGACTTTAACTTGAAGAGCGGATATGGCTTTATAGTGGCACCAGGTATGAAAGAAGGCATCTTCGTCAATAGAAGAGACGTGAGAGCTCACTTGCCCAGAGGACATCCTGGAAGAAACCTGAGGATGGGAGACTCCGTACAATTTACCATGCATCAAGGAGAAAGAGGCTGGTATGCGCTAGATGTAGCACCATGTCCTAAAGAAGAAGAAAGGAAAGACAGCGATAAAGAAAGAAAAGACAAAGGACCTACTGACGAGACTACCACAGATGAAGAAAAAGGTCAAGGAAGCAACAGGTGCCGCAGCCCTACAGGCCCAAGCCCTGGTGAGGAGGAATCCACATAAAGTACAGAGAAGCATAGAGGTTACCAGTTTGAAAAAAAGTTTGTTTTGCAACGTTTTACAAGTTTAAGAATGTGCCCACATAAACTCATGTGAGAAATGAACCTTAAGGCTATGAACTGGCTATAGCCACAAACTCTCGCAGTGTAAATAGTTACACCAGAGGGCACCACCACCACCAGAGTCAGCCTGTTTAGGGGCTTGGCTCGCCTGCAACCAGAGAGCATGCCTGTTTATGGGGCCTGGCTCTCCACCACAAAGAGGGTACCTGGTCAGCACCAACTGTGGAGGCCGCCTCTACATCCTGCCAGAAGAGGCTGAAGGCGCGGATCCACCAGGCCAGGTATACCCTGAAGACCACCAGCCCATGAAAGCCGCCTCTACATCCTGCCAGAAGTGGCTGAAGGCGCGGCCAACGTGAGAGGGTTTTGGGTGGGTTAACGGACTTGTGGGTGGAGGGTGGTGATGTATGGTACTTGGTGCTTTTAAAAATGTTTTACATGTTTTAATGTTTTATGCATTTTAAAATGTTGTCTTGCAGCCCGAGGACGTGCTGGTGATAACTAAGGGGGAATGTGGCGCCCCTGACCTGGTCAGGCACCACTGAGTACTGCACCCATGTTGGGGACAGTACAATACAGGTAATCCAGAAGGCTGACCGAGGTGTGACTACACAGGCGCATAGTGATCAGGTCTCACACATGTACCTATGAGAGGACCCCTGGGGATCCCAGGAGGGGGAAAAGCCTTCACCTCCACTGGAATAGTGGAGGGGGCCAAAAGCCTCCATCTCCTCTCAAGGGGTGTGGTAAGAGAGCCTGGTTGCTAGGTGGCGTAGGCAAGAACAGGAGAGGAGGAGCAGTGAGCCGGTTCAGTGCAGAGTCCAGGGAGCTCCGAGAGGAGCAGACCCCGTGGGCTGCTGTAGTCTGACAGCGTCCGCGCAGTGGCTACCGACGGGGGAGAACGGTCACCTAGGAGTGCTACCCGAAACCCATCTCCAGCTAGAGAGAGAGCACAGAGTGGGAAGTAAGGAGACTGCTAGGGAGTACCAGGCCCAAACGGGCGGCAGATCCCGGAGCGGGGATAGATCCACCTTTCCCTGCTAAACCTGCCGGTGTGGGGCCCTCAAAGCCCACACCACAACACCTAAAAGCCGCAGCCACGTAGCCACAGTTAGGGCCCACAGTTCACAGGAGGCAAGCAGCTGGAGTGATCTGGCCCAGGCAACAAGCAAACGGCAAACGAAGGGGAGAGAGGCTTCAGCAACTTCCCTGGGTGACCCCCATAGGGACTAAAAGTCGGGGTTACCCCAAACCACCAAGGGCTAAGGAAGGCGAGTTGGTAGTCACCATCAGAAGTCAGCCTGAAGGATACCTGGTTCCCGCCTGGTTCATCCCAGCTACGCCCGGGTTACTCACCCTGCCATCTGAAGTGAGTAAAACCCCTGAAAGACATCTGGCTTGTGTGGAGTTATTCTGCGCCTTGTGGTACTACGCACCTACACAGGGCCCTGGGGCTTGCCTCACTCTCAGGAGGCTATTCCAACCAACTGCACTCACCATCAGCCCCAGGCGTCCCTCAACCTGCAGTGGCGGTCCCCACTGACCGCAATTCTGAGAGTGGCGTCACGACAAATAGAAGATTCCCTACCTGTAACAAGATACAGCCGAGTGGAGTCCCTGAAGGTAATGCACCGGCACAACACCTGTGGGGCTTCACAAGCTCTTGTCAGGTGTTCCAAGTATATGGTAAGTCTTATGAGGTGGCCTCAGTATATGGCAGATTTTGTGTCATGTTACAAGTATACAGTTAGTATTTTGAGGTTTTCCCTGTGTAAGACCCTGTGCGCACGCTGCGGATTTTACCGCGGAATTGCCACGGATTTCGCTGAAGGAATGCTGCAGAAAATGTTTATAACATTTCTGCAATCCTTCTCCGGCAAAACCTATGTGGATAAAAAAATGCCTAGCGCACACTGCATTTTTTTGTCCCTGTGGGTTTTGCTGCGGAATTTCCGCTGCGGAATTAATGTGCATGTCACTTAATTTCCGCAGGTCCCTGCGGTTTAGAGGGCTGGCAGATCAATCACCCACTGATTCTGGGTCGGCGGAAGATTGATCCCCGGTATCTGGCCAGATGCTTCTCCCCTTATAAAGTTTATGGGTAACAGAATCTGATGCAAAGGGGTAGGAGCAAGCGCTACATACTCACCGATGACCGATCGGCTATCACACTGCTCCCGCGGCAGCTCTTTCATCTTCCAGAGCTGCTGCTCATTAGGCTCATAACATATTCATGTCTTCCCTGTTCACCGGTGGCTCTGATTGGTTGCAGGCAGACATGCCCTCACGCTGAGTGACAGCTGTCTCACTGCAACCAATCACAGCTGCCAGTGGGCGGGTCTATAGCGTACAGTAAAATAAATAATTAAAAAAACAGTGTGCGGTCCCCCCAATTTTGATAACCAGGCAGGATAAAGACTCACAGCTGGGGGACGCCCAGCTTAAAAATATAAGCCAGCAGCTACCCGCAATTGTTGCATCCATTAGATGCGACAGTCCCGGGACTTTTCCCGGCTCTTCCCGTTGCTGTGATGTGGTGGCAATCGGGGTAATAAGAAGATAATGGCAGCAGCCCATAGCTGCCACTAAGTCCTAGTTTAGTGATGGCAGGCATCTATGAGACACCCCCTCATCATTAAACTGTAAGTAAAAGTAAATTACACAAACACCCCAAAAATCGTTTATTTGGAATAAAAGACAAAAAAAAATACCCTCTTTCACCACTTTATTAACCCGACCAATAACAGCCCTCCAGGTCCGACATAATCCACACGAGGTCCCACGACGCTTCCAGCTCTGCTACACCTGACACTCACAGCGAGCGGCCATAGACCATGACTGCTCACTGTGAAGGTCAGGCCGTAAGGGAAGTGAGCCGCGTGGGATAAGTGGTGACTCCAGCTGTCACTGCACATCGGCTGACTGAAGTCACCGCTGATCTGCCTCCGACGCTGGTGTCCTGCTTACAGGCCGGCTCATGCATATGCAGTTATGCACTGTACAGCCGACACGTAAGTAGCAGAGCACCGGAGGGAGCTGCACAGGACACAGCATCGCGGGCGACTTCAGCACCACGGAGAGCAGGAGCAGGGACAGGTGAGCATCTCCCTGTGCTATCAAAATAACGCAGGGACATACCACAGCAAACCGCAGTAAAACCGCATGCGGATTTCGGGTGCGGTTTGCTGCATTTTTTTACCGCAGGTACGGTAAACTTTTAGAGGGTCCGGAATTTTCTTAAGAAAATTCCATTTTCTAGTGCACACATGGCCTCAGGCAGGGATTAGAAATATGCACCCAGAATTGCTCGTGGTTCTGGGTGCATTTTGCACCTCACAGGTTCACTTTAACATATCAACAGCAAATCATTTTTCCCTTGCAAAAATTATTAGGGCTGTTCTTTTGACCTTTTTTTAGCACTTTTTTCTGCAATTTTCTTGAGTGCAAGTATTCGAAAAAAGTGGTGTATTATGGAGAAAGTGTAAAATTGTGTCTCTTCATCCTATGCAAGTATTGTAAAGATTAGTGGCTCAGTGGTTAGCACTGCAGTCTTGCAGCACTGAGGTCCTGGGTTCAATTCTCACCAAGGACACCATCTGCAAGGAGTTTGTATGTTCTCCCCGTGTTTGCGTGGGTTTCCTCCCACCCTCCAAAGACATACAGATAGGGACTTTAGATTGTGAGCCCCAATGGGGACAGTGTTGCCAATGTATGTAAAGCGCTGTAGAATTAATAGCGCTATATAAATGAATAAAATTATTATTATTATTATTACCTTTGGTAAACTATAGAGGACATGTGTCATCGTACTGATGTGACAAACTCAGCTCTTCTCTATCTGTACTATTACATTATGAAAGGAGCATTTTATGCATTTTTGTTTTATATTTTCATTGATTTTTTTTCTGCAATTGGACATATCAGTAGCATGTCATAGTTTGGTATTTGTTAGCAAAGTCAGACTGGGGTGGCAAGGGTCAATCCGTAACACTGACGCTCGGAGCCCACTGTATCGCTACGTGCACATATTGCATTTCCCTCTTTCAAAAATATCCCTAAGCTTCTATATAATAATAATAATAATAATAAACGTGGTAGTTTGTTTAATGAATGATGTCTACACATAGTGAATCAGATATACATATATAGAATCAACTGCTGCTCATGTTACTTCTGCAGAGGGGGCCCACCTGGGAATTCTCCTGCTCACCTGTGGGCCGGTCCGAGCCTGTGTGCTGCTACTTGTATTCGTGTCTTTTCAATGCTAATGTGACATCATTTGGTGGGATAAAGTCTCGGGTGGTCACACCAATCAAGAAACAAATGAGGAAGGAGAAAAACAATGTAACATAAGACGTCATTAAAATACCATTTGGCTTGCCATTGACAGTAGATGAAATGAATTTCATACTTTCTATTAGTTAATCTGTTTTGCAGACACGAGGCTTGATAAATAACTCTGGTAATTGTGAGTGGAGCGGCTCGTCATTAGCTGCTCTTGTATCCAGCCTTCCCCGTCTGATGTTCTCAGAAATTCGAAACATTTGTGAGGATGTCTGCCATGGCCGGCCTCGAACACATTTACTGCGGGGCTCATGTTGACTTGCAGTGACATCTGCTGGAATCCCATTAGTACTCAGCTGAATTCTATTACTAACGTCTGGGCATCTGAATGTGTATTTGGAGAGGAGCCAGAAATTTCTAAAGATGCTTTCGAAGGTCTCCTGCCAAGGAAAAATTGATGTCAGCAACAAATTCCAGGTAGTGAAAGCGTTTTAAAGAGCCTTTTATTTAAGTAAAAAGACAACTCTTTGTCAAATTACACAAGGTGGCCTCCACGCCAGGATCTGGACTTTTATAGAAATAATGGAAACAACTATTTCAGTAATACTAATGACTGCGCTCTTTTTTGACACTTCCAAGTATGAAAGAATGTAGAATAAATATTTGTTTTACTATTTGGGCTTGTTCACATATTATTGATTTGTTGCAGTGGATTATTGTAGTAGCCAGTGGCGCCCTCCCTCTTCATTATGTAGTACTGTGCCCCATTCTGTACTAATATCTCCCATACTGGGCCCCTTCCTAGTAAATATGTCCCCCAGCTTGTTATATATGTCCTCCATCATGGGCCCAGCCTGTTATATATGTCCAATAACCTGATATATATGTCCCCCAGCCTAGGCCCTTCCTGGTATACATGTCCCCCAGCCTGGTATATATGTCCTCTATCCTGGTCCAAGCATGGTATATATGTCCTACAGCCTGGTATATATGTCCCCCATCCTGAGCCCATCCTGGTATACAAGTCCCCCAGTCTGGTATATATGTCCTACATCCTGGGCCCATCCTGGTATACATGTCCCAGAGCCTGGTATCTATGTCCTCTATCCTGCACTCATCCTCGTATACATGTCCTTCAGCCTGGTATATATGTCCTCTATCCTGGGCCCATCCTAATATATATGTCCCCCATCCTGGTACATATGTCTTTCATCCTGGGCCCTTCCTGGTATACTGTACATCTCCCCCAGCCTGGTATATTTGTCCCCAATCTATATCCTCCATCCTGGGCCCATCCTGGTATATATGTCCCCCATCCTGGTATATATATATGTCCTCCATCCTGGGCCCTTCCTGATATATATCTCCCCCAGCCTGATATATATAGCCCTAATCCTGGGCCCTTCCTGGTATACATGTCCCCCAGTCTGGCATCTATGTCCTCTATCATGGGCCCTACCTGGTATACATCTCCCCCAGCCTGATATATATGTCCCCAATCCTGGGCCCTTCCTGGTATACATGTCCACCAGTCTGGTATATATGTCCCCCAGTCTGGTATATTATATATATATATATATATATATATATATATATATATATATATATATATATATATATATATATATATATATATATATATATATATATATATCCACACATCCCATCCTGTGCTCTTCTTAGTAAATATGTCCCCCAGCCTGGTGTATATATCCCCCAATCCGGGCCCTTCCTTGTATACATGTCCCCCAGTCTGATATATGTGTTCTTACCCTGGGCCACTTCCTGGTATATACAGACCCTGTTCTGCCTCTAACGCCTAACCCCCTCCCAAAAAAACGAAAAATTCTCACCTTCCCATGTCGTGCGGTGTCCTCTGTAGCTGGCATCTGACTGATATAGCAATGCATGACGTCCTTATTATGCGACCAGAGTCAGGGCACGCGGTGTTTGACGCACTTCCAGCTGAAGTACGTACTGGGGTCGGTGAGCCCCCTCTACCCCTTGTTACACCCCTTGCAGAAGTGAAATAAATGACATTTCAAAAAGTCTTTTTCACGCACTGTGAATGTGTTCAGCACTAAATCTGATGCTTGTCAGATTTTTCCCTTGGCTTTCACCATTAGCAATGCATAGGGGTGAAAAATGCAGCAAATCCATGACAAAATCCGCAGAACAGAATGAACAATTTTTTTTATATCACATAGACAATCCTATTAGCATTAGTTGCTAATAATTTTGGACACATTTATTAATGATTTGCACCAGCAAGAAAAGGTGTTGTGCCACTGGTAGATTTGGCGCATCAGTTATGGCCTGCTGTCTGAATGGAGTACATCTGCATCAGTATATCCATATTTATTTGTTATGTCATCTATATGGTGGACTGGTCGTAAAATGCTCTTGCCATGATCAGGGGACATTCATTACCTGTGGGGGAAAGGTGATTCAGCCATCTAAATAGGAAAGGGTTTATAGAGTGAACAGAACCTAAGTTACACCATTCATTTATGCTAAAAGTGCAAAGTCCTAGAGTGATAATCTCCTGCTGATAAAACAGTGATTTTATTGAAATCACAAAACACAGTTAGTGACACATCACTGGAATCAGGGTCTCTACCCCCATATCATGCTGCATCTATTTTATGAAGGATGCTAAAGAAGTGTGTTCAGACTGGAAAGTGTAGACTTGGGATATTCCATGTTTTTATTGTCTGAATTTGGTCAGACTGTGCTTAAAGGCCCGATTTATTATTTCATTTTGCCAGTTTTTTTAGGAGTGAATACTTCTATTTAGCGTCTTTTTGATTGGTGACAAGTTAGTTAAATGATTTGCTCCTTTTTTTAAAGTTGTCTTTTATTGTTTTGGTTTTTTTTTAATTCATTTTTATGTCAGTGTAGAGTTTCCAAATGTTTTAGAAATGTTTTAAAAAGTTGCAAAATTTGGCACAAATGTACCCCAGTCTTCCTCTGGAGTGATTGTAGGGATTGTATTGGGCAGGTGATGATCAGTGCCCGGTTTTCTCCACACATACCTCTTAGAATTATCACCAAAAAGTTCTATCATAATCTCATCAGACCAGAGAATCTTATTTCTCATAGTCTGGGAGTCCTTCATGTGCTTTTTTGCAAACTCTTGCGGGCTTTAATATGTCTTCCACTGAGGAGAGGCTTCCTTCGGGCCACTCTGCTATAAAGACCCAACTGGTGGAGGCTGCAGTGATAGTTGACTTTGTGGAACTTTCCCCCATCTCCCTACTGCATCTCTGGACTCAGCCACAGTGATCTTGTGGTTCTTCTTTACCTCTCTCACCAAGGCTCTTCTCCCATGATTGCTCAGTTTGGCTGGACAGCCAGGTCTAGGAAGAGTCCTGGTGGTCCCAAACATCTTCCACTTAAAGATTATGGAGGCCACTGTGCTCTTAGGAACCTTGAGTACTGCAGAAATTCTTTTGTAACCTTGGCCAGATCTGTGCCTTGCCACAATTCTGTCTCTGAGCTCATTGGGCAGTTCCTTTGATCTCATGATTCTCATTTGGTGTGTCATGCACCTTGAGCTGTGAAGTCTTATATAGAGAGGTGGGTGCCTTTCCAAATCAAGTCCTATCAGTTTAATTAAACACAGCTGGACTCCAGTGAAGAAGGAGAACCATCTCACGGAGGATCACAAGGAAATGAACAGCATGTGAATTAAATATGATTCTCTTCCTCTTCCCACAATCGCGTACAAGATTTCTCCCGTGCATCCCCCATACTCTGGAACGCTCTACCTCAGCACATCAGACTCTCCCCTACCGTGGAAAGCTTCAAGAGAAACCTCAAGACCCACCTCTTCCAACAAGCCTACAACCTACAATAGCCCTCAGTCCAGTAGACCACTGCGCAACCAGCTCTGTCCTCACCTATTGTACCATCACCCATTCCCTGTAGACTGTGAGCCCTCGCGGGCAGGGTCCTCTTTCCTCCTATACCAGTCTGTTTTGTACTGTTAATGATTGTTGTACGTATACCCTCTTTCACTTGTAAAGCGTCATGGAATAAATGGCGCCATAATAATAAATAATAATAATAATAATAATGAGTGTCTAAGCAAAGGGTCTGAATACTTATGACCATGGGATATTTAAGTTTTTCTTGTTTAATAAATTTGCAAAAATTTCTATATTTCAGTTTTTTTCTGTTAAGATGGGGTGCAGAGTGTACATTAATGAGAAAAAAAAGAACTTTTTTGAATTTACCAAATGGCTGCAATGAAACAAAGGGTGAAAAATGTAAAGGGGTCTGAATACTTTCCATACCCACTGTATATAAAAAAATAAATAAAAAGTGAAAAAAAATTACACTCAAATGTAAGAATATAAAAAAATGGTTAAGGTAAATGTCACAATGAAAAATATAATAAAATTAACACAAAAAGCTAATAAAAAGGGAAAAAATAGTCAAGTTATCATAAGTTATCTTTCTTTTTTCCTAGTTAAATCTTCTTTACTGGTAAAACTATTACTATAATAATGTTGTATAAGAGACAAAAATTATCACAGTACAACATGTACAAATAGCAGGGTCCTACGGATTTTATACTATGATACTAATTCCTCGAAATGTTAACATGTTTTAAAAATTACTGAGAAATTCAAAAGTTGATGATATTTATGATAAGGTTGTATTCATGTGAGTACAATATAGGCCACCTCTACCCTCACCTTTCTCTATCCTTTGCTGGTTGCACTTTCGGGCAGCATTCTTTTCACTTCTCTGACAGTCTGATCCTTTTTTTTTTAAGTTGTTTTTTTTTTTCTTGCATTATACCTTAACAATGCTTTTTTTCAACCTTGTGTTTATTCTTTTTTTTTCTTGTATTATATTACGCACTTAAAACTAGTGCATTTTTTTTATCTTATTTTAATTCTTATTTTGCATTATACTATGTCCTTAAAAATTATGCTTTTTTTGAGCCTGTGTTTATTTTTCTTGTTTTTTTGTATTATATTATGCACTTAAAATTTGTTTTTTTAGCTTTTGTTTATTCTTCTTATTTTTTTTATGCATTAAAAGAGATGCTTTTTTTAGCTTGTGTTTATTCTTGTTATTTTCTTCTATTATATTATATCATATTATGCACTTAAAATTGATGTGTTTTTTTTAGCTTTTGTTTATTCTTCTTGTTTTTTTATGTATTAATAGAGATGCTTTTTTTTAGCTAGTGTTTATTCTTGTTTTTTTCTTGTATTATATTATGCACTTAAAACTGATGCTTTTTTTGGCTGGTGTTTATTCTTTTTTGTATTATATTATGCACTTAAAATATATCATATCTTAATAAAACAATATAAAATACTAATTATAAAATAATAACTATAAAATAATAAATTATATAGATCGTAGCAATTTAAAGCTATCATTCTTGCTCTGTTTTTATTTTTTTATTAATGTATTTTTCTGTTATTTTCCAACAGATGACAAAGTTATAGAAAATAGTTCTAAAAAGTAATAAATACCAAATTATTGCAACATTAATTAACCCTTGCTGAACCAGGATCCCAAAAGACTCAAATACTTGCTCTGACTGCTTTAACGCCCCCGGCCTTCTACCCGCAATGTGGAAATCTCGACCACTTCCCCTTTTGTGTGGTTTACTGTGTAAACTTTTTCAATAATGACTGATTTAACAAGGTCCAATTATAAGTAAATGAGGTGTGTGACAGGCTGTCATATCTGCATAAATTCGCAAGCATCAGCCAAACCCTTAATGTGGTAAATTGGAGCAGTCAGACTGTTGAAAATGTAATTTGTAACACATCTGTTCTACAGCGAAAAAATACCCGAGATCATCAAATCCAAATGCTGGAGCAAAGGGAGAGAATATATCTCATTGTTTAGAATGTATAGATCAAGACATGGTTTCTTTCTCTTTTTAGGGCACTTTATTGAAAAATTAGGTTGAATGGAGAGGAGTGGATTATTTAGAAAGCTGCTTAACTTTGTATTTAGGAAGCAAATGAAGGAATCAAAAATTCTGTACCAAAGGGTAAAAATGGGTTGTCCACTACTTGACCATTGATGATCTATTTTTAAGGCCCATTTACACACAATGATATATCGCTAACGAGATATCATCGGGGTCACGGTGTTGGTGACGCACATCCGGCCTCGTTAGCGATGTCGTTGTGTGTGAAACCTTTTTGCGATCAGTAACGATCGCAAAAAGGTGTCAAATCGTCGTGTGCACGTCGTTCATTTTTAAAAAATCGTTCCTCGTTTGGAACGCAGGTTGTTTGTCGTTCCTGTAGCAGCACACATCGCTGTGTGACACCGCAGGAACGAGGAACAACAGCTTACCTGTGGCCGCCGCCAATGAGGAATGAAGGAGGTGCGTGGGATGTTCCGGTCACTCACCTCTGCCCCTCCAATTCTATTGTGCGGCCGCTTAGTGACGCCACTGTGACGCCGAACGAACCTCCCTCTTAAAGGATAGATTGTTCGGCGGCCACAGCGACGTCGGTGAACAGGTAATTGCGTGTGATGCTGCCGTAGTGATATTGTTCGCTACGGCAGCGATCACCCCGTGACGTGCCACCGACGTGGGCGGGTAATGTCGCAGCGTTTAAAGCCCGCTTTAGGATTGGTCATCAATGTCTGATCGGCAGGGGGCACCCCTGCCGATGAGCTGTTCCCAGTCCCAGCGGCGGCAGCATTGGGCCGTAAATGCTCAGTTCCCAAGCTGCCCTGTCAACTGATAGTGACCGCAGCCGGGTACTGCACATCCGCCTCCTTTTGATTTGCATAGGAGGCAAATGTGCAGTACACGACTGTGGTCACTATCAGAAGAAGATGGAGCAGTTGCGAAAAAGAGTATTTCCTGCTACAGGTTGCCATCTGATCGGCAAGGGCCGGGTGTTTGACCCTGGCCGATCAGACATTGATGACCTATCCGAAGGACAGGCCATTAATGTAAAACGTAGTGGACAACTTCTTTAAGTAATATAATGCATTTAAAAAGTTACTCTATTTGCCTAAAGGTTAATTATAAATAAAAAAAAGTAAAATGGTATTACTAATGGGGTAAACTTTACTTCTCAGACACAAGGAAAACCCTAGTCACTGATGTACACTACATATTTAACTTTTGATTCCTTCTCTATTTTGACTCAGTATCTAATTTAACTTCAATAATTTATGTCACTTTATTTTTTGTTCTCACAGCTCAAGAAACGCAAGCGGCAAAGTGAGGCACAAACGGCAGGCGCTGCAGGACATGGCACGTCCGTTGAAGCAGTGGCTATACAAGCATCGGGACAATCCCTACCCCACCAAGACAGAAAAGATACTATTAGCACTGGGGTCGCAGATGACCCTTGTACAGGTAAAGATATCCAAAATATAGTTACTATATTTATATATATTTTATTAAGGACAAATTGCAGGCTTCTTCTTTCAACATTTACTTAAAGCTAGTGATGGGTGGATTCCCAGATAACCAGGGTCGGCGGGTCTAAAAATCCCCAAAAACCTTCCAGCCCGGAATTGATCCTGGATATCTGGCTGGATGCTGGGCCCCATATAAGTCTATGGGGGCCAGAATCTGGTGCTTAAAAATGGTGGTAGAAGGGATAGGGAGATTGGAGCAAGCGCGCTATACTTATCGGTCTCCGTGCGGCTGTAACTGCTTCTAGGCCACTCATTATCGCTCATTCATATGCACTGCTTTCCCCGCCCACTGGCAGTCATGGCGCCTGTGATTGATTTCAGTAAGACGTGCCCCCACAGTGTGACAGTGTCTGCCTGCTTGCGATCTGCGATCATAGACCTTGCCTGTAGGTCTCTATTGTGGCTTAGTGTAAAAATAAATAAAAAATTATCATAAGGTCCCCCATTGCTATGGTTCGGGGTTCTCCCGAGCCTCGAAGTACCCCTGATCTGTCTTCATCCTTTGCTATGGGGTCGGCTAGCTCTCCTGCGCTACCTGTCCGCTGCTCCAGGCACCTGACTGCTAGATGTCAGGTGTCCAGGGTCTTTGTGAGTTCTGAAGCTAAGTCCCTGTTTTGCCCTACTGTACATGCCTTTCCTGGCTCTAACTGCAAGATTTGCACTACTGCGCATGTGCGTGACGTCACCAGTGACGCGGCAGCTCCTGATTGTTCGTCGCTTACATCAACGGTGATACGGCTGCTAATTGATAAACAGAAACACCGAAAAAAATCCTATATTTGAAGTAAAATGCAAAAATAAAAACACTGTATTTAACCCCTTTATTAACCCCCCAAAACACTCAGGTCCCATGTAATGTACACGAAGTCCCATGATGAATCCAGCTCTCCCACATCTGAAGTAGGACATGACCGCCCGCTGTGCGTTTCAGGCAGAATGGTGACATCACTCGGGTTATTTGCCATCACAGCTGGAGGTTCCCACGGTCCTCCACCTGTGATCACAGGTAAACTACTGTAACCTCAGGGGACCTCAGTAAACTCAGTGAGGTCACTGAGTTTACAGACCTGTGTCTCCTGGCAGAAAACCACAGCTTTTTGCCAAGAGATGCAGATTTGGTGCTGAAATTTTTACATCATATTCCTGCACCCAATCTACACCTCCTAGCAATAAACCACATCACTAAAGCCCACTTTACACGCTGCAATGTATCTTACAATGTGTCGGCGGGGTCACGTCGTAAGTGACGCACATCCGGCATTGTAAGGTACATTGCAGTGTGTGACAGGTACGTGCGATTGCGATTGAACGGTAAAACGTTCATCGCATACACATCGTACCTGTGTTTGGAATTGCACGTCAGATTGTTCATCGTACTCGGGGTAGCACACATTGTAGTGTGTGACACCCCGGGAACGATGAACAGATCTTACCAGCGTCCTGCGGCTCCCGGCCCACAATGCGGAAGGAAGGAGGTGGGCGGGATGTTTATGTCCCGCTCAGCTCCGCTCCTTCGTTTCTATTGGCTGGCTGCCGCGTGACGTCACGGTGACGCCGAACGTCCCTCCCACTCCAGGAAGTGTACGTTCGCCGCCCACAGCAAGGTCGTATGGAAGGTAAGTACGTGTGACGGGGGTTAATCGTATGTGCGGCACGTTCAACAAATTGAACGTGCCACACATACGTTGGGGGCGTTGCAAATCGCATACAAGATCGTATGCGAAATTGCAACGTGTAAAGCGGACTTACCACATCATATTGCGTGCAATTTTGATGCATTTTTTTGACAGGAAGTGTAGATTGGGTGCATGAATATGGTGTAAAACGTTCATCACCAAATTTGAATCTCTTGGCCCAAAAATGCAAAAAAATGTTTTTGACGCCATTTCAGTGCGGTTTTCTGCCAGGAGGAGCAAATTTAGTGCTGAAATGTATGCACCATATTTCACATTTCTTCCTTCCATCGCCGTTCTATTTCTTGTTTCATGTGGATGACGCGCCCTACGTATCCACACAGAGTCCACCATGGTGCTCCTGTGCATGCGCCCTTTTCTCTGCCCTTAGCAGGGAAGAGCAAAGTATTATAATGCACATGCGTGGACGGTCTTTGAACTTTCCCTTGTACCTGCACATTACAGTACTTTGCTCTGCCCTCGGCAGGACAGAGAGAAGTGCTCATGTGCAGGAGCTCCATGGAGGACTCTGTGTGGATGTCGTAGGAGCGTCATCCACATGAAGCAAGAAGTAGGATGGAGATGGAAGATAAAGAGGAGGCACCGTATCAAGATCAGCGACGCCCATCGGACCGGACTGTGCTGCAGGTGAGTATAACAAAGGTGTTTTTTATGTTATACAGATGAGCTTGAGCACTTATATACAGTATTCTAGAACGCTGTATATAAAGGCTCACTGGTGGTAGCTGCAGTTGGGAAAATCCTGGTGACAGGTTCCCTTTAAGTAGGAAAAACACAGCAAAAACACTGAAATAATTGACATGCTGCAGATTTAAAACTGCTTCACATCTGCAAGGAAAAAATGAGCAACATGTGCTTGAAATTTCAGAAATCTCACTCACTTTACTGGTACAGAACAACGTGGCAAGAATGCGACATGTGAACATACCCTAACTTGTCTTTCAGGCATGTTATCAGAGATGTATTGATTAAAAGGACCCATAACCATTATACAGTGCTGGCCAAAAGTATTGGCACCCCTGCAATTCTGTCAGGTAATACTCAGTTTCTTCTTGAAAATGATTGCAATCACAAATTCTTTGGTATTATTATCTTCATTTATTTTGCTTGCAATGAAAAAACACAAAAGAGAATGAAACAAAAATCAAATCATTGATCATTTCACACAAAACTCGAAAAATGGGCCAGACAAACGTATTGGCACCCTTAGTCTAATACTTGGTTGCACAACCTTTAGCCAAAATAACTGCGAACAACTGCTTCCGGTAACCATCAATGAGTTTCTTACAATGCTCTGCTGGAATTTTAGACCATTCTTCTTTGGCAAACTGCTCCAGGTCCCTGAGGTGTGAAGGGTGTCTTCTCCAAACTGCCATTTTGAGATCTCTCCACAGGTGTTCTATGGGGTTCAGGTCTGGACTCATTGCTGGCCACTTTCGTAGTCTCCAGTGCTTTCTATCAAACCATTTTCTAGTGCTTTTTGAAGTGTGTTTTGGGTCATTGTCCTGCTGGAAGACCCATGACCTCTGAGGGAGACCCAGCTTTCTCACCCTGGGCCCTACATTATGCTGCAAAATTTGTTGGTAGTCTTCAGACTTCATAATGCACACGGTCAAGCAGTCCAGTGCCAGAGGCAGCAAAGCAACCCCAAAACATCAGGGAACCTCCGCCATGTTTGACCGTAGGGACCGAGTTCTTTTCTTTGAATGCCTCTTTTTTTTCCTGTAAACTCTATGTTGATGGCTTTTCCCAAAAAGCTCCACTTTTGTCTCATCTGACCAGAGAACATTCTTCCAAAACTTTTTAGGCTTTCTCAGGTAAGTTTTGGCAAACTCCAGCCTGGCTTTTTTATGTCTCGGGGTAAGAAGTGGGGTCTTCCTGGGTATCCTACCATACAGTCCCTTTTCATTCAGACACCGACGGATTGTACGGGTTGACACTGTTGTACCCTCGGACTGCAGGACAGCTTGAACTTGTTTGGATGTTAGTCGAGGTTCTTTATCCACCATCCGCACAATCTTGCGTTGAAATCTCTCGTCAATTTTTCTTTTCCTTCCACATCTAGGGAGGTTAGCCACAGTACCATGGGCTTTAAGCTTCTTGATGACACTGCGCACCGTAGACACAGGAACTTTTAGTTCCTTGGAGATGGACTTGTAGCCTTGAGATTGCTCATGCTTCCTCACAATTTGGATTCTCAAGTCCTCAGACAGTTCTTTGGTCTTCTTTCTTTTCTCCATGCTCAATGTGGTACACACAAGGACACAGGACAGAGGTTGAGTCAACTTTAATCCATGTCACCTGGCTGCAAGTGTGATTTAGTTATTGCCAACACCTGTTAGGTGCCACAGGTAAGTTACAGGGGCTGTTAATTACACAAATTAGAGAAGCATCACATGATTTTTCAAACAGTGCCAATACTTTTGTCCACCCCCTTTTTTATGTTTGGTGTGGAATTATATCCAATTTGGCTTTATGACAAATTTTTACTTTTTTTTTTCATTGAAGACAAATTAAATGAAGATAATAATACCAAAGAATTTGTGATTGCAATCATTTTCAGGAAGAAACTGAGTATTATCTGACAGAATTGCAGGGGTGCCAATACTTTTGGCCAGCACTGTAGGTATAGGTTGGCGAACCTAGTACATTTTTTGGGCGCCCTGAGCGTTAACTGGAATCATTCATACCGTTGTTTCACACAAAACCTGTAGAAAATTATGGTTTTGTTATTGAAAAGTCTCCAGCACCCCCATAGTTTAAAACTACTTTTGATGAACATATCAGTGTAATACGTCCATGAACTGCTCTGATGTAATTTATCCTGTACCACTGATTTTGGGTGGGTGGTTTCTTTTCATTAGCATTCTGCCAGCACCATAGGTTTTGCAACTTCCTTTACTGCTCTTGTCCAGTGGTTTACCTGCCCTGAAATAAAAAGCCACTTCTCTTTTATTAATATATGCAAATTAACGGACAGTAAAGCAGCAGCAGAGAGATAAAAGTCCTCCTTCTCTTTCTATATTCCATCTCGGTGTCTCTTGTTCCAGGGACAGATTGCACTTGACAAAAGGCACTGCACCACATGTTAGACAAAAGGGAGACACTTAGTTGCTGGTACTTCTTAATTGAAGTGATTGACATATTTATCACATTTTTTGATTGTGTATTTAAAATTCTGACATTTTACATTTGTATTGGGACAGATTGCATAGGGACAGATTGTATTGTATGGGGGCAATTCTATTGTATAGGGACAGATTGTATGGGGACAGATTGTATTGTATGGGGACAGATTGTATGGGGAAAGATTGTATAGGGACAGATTGTATTGTATGGGGGCAAATTCTATTGTATGGGGACAGATTGTATGGGGACAGATTGTATGGGGAAAGATTGTATAGGGACAGATTGTATTGTATGGGGACAGATTGTATTGTATAGTGACAGATTGTATGGTGACAGATTGTATGTGGCCATATTGAATTGTATGGGGACAGATTGTATGAGGACAGATTGTATTGTATGGGGACAGATTGTATGGGGACATATTGTATTGTATGGGGATAGATTGTATGGGGACAGATTGTATTGTATGGGGACAGATTGTATGTGGAGAGATTGTATGGGGATAGATTGTATGGGGACAGATTGTATTGTATGGGGACAGATTGTATGGGGACATATTGAATTGTATGGGGACAGATTGTATGAGGACAGATTGTATTGTATGGTGACAGATTGTATGGGGACATATTGTATTGTATGGGGATAGATTGTATGGGGACAGATTGTATTGTATGGAGACAGATTGCATGTGGAGAGATTGTATGGGAATAGATTGTATGGGGACAGATTGTATTGTATGGGGACAGATTGTATGGGGACAGATTGTATGGTGACAGATTGTATGGGGACAGATTGTATGGGGACAGATTGTATTGTATTGGGACAGATTGTATGGGGAGACATTCTATTGTATGGGGACAGATTGTATTGTATGGCTACAGATTGTATGGGGACAGATTGTATTGTATGGGGACAGATTGTATTGTATTGGGACAGATTGTATGGGGACACATTCTATTGTATGGGGACAGATTGTATTGTATGGGGACAAATTGTATGGGGACAGATTGTTTTGGTAGGGTGACAAATTGTATTGTATGGGGACAGATTGTATGGGGACAGATTGTATTGTATGGGGACAAATTGTATGTAAAGAGATTGTATGGGGATAGATTGTATGGGGACAGATTGTATGGGGACAGATTGTATTGTATGGGGACAGATTGTATGGGGATAGATTGTATTGTATGGGGACAGATTGTATGCCTCTGCTGCTGATAACCTTAAGAAGAAGTACAGAGATAAAGGAAAGAAAGTGACGTTTGAGCTCCTCATTGTGAGCATCCAGGAGACATACAATACTGGAAGATTTGGCATTGATAACATCTCTTGGCAAAAGCGTATGAGCAGGTGTTATAGATGAGCCAAAGTTTTATACTGGGGAGGGGTTCACGGAAAGTAATTGACTTCCACTATGACCTCTGTAGACTAAATTAGTATGGCTACCCGCCACAACCTGCTCGCATTTTGTTCGTTTTAAAGCAAAATCCATCAGACTAGCTTCCACTAAAATGTTCCCATATGCGTTTGAACAAAGTAGTGATGAGTCTATGAGAGTGTAAGGTACTTTGTAGAAGGACAGATGGCAGACTACGCCCAGCAATGTCTAATCCTTTACATTTGGTAAAAATCATCTTTAGCTGTAGATTTTTTTTTTTTGTCTTGGTTTAATATTTCGGAGCTGACCCTATGAAGTACAATGTTTAGCTTCTGAATAGTGTCTACGAAATACTCTTGCTAGGAGAGTAAAACATTTTCCTCTGCTCCCCGGCTTATGTGAAATTACAGGACGTTGCATGTATACACGTGGATTCGTTTACCGTGCCTGGAGAAAGCATATTATTCTCTGTTGAGAGTTTAGAAGGTCAAACTACTGTGAAGGCACTTCCATGTTGTTCATTGGTGGTAGCTGGCACTAAAAGTAGCCATGAACAATAGATAGCCATTGGACAATCACTCGTTTGGGCCCTCCTGACCCTCTCCCATAAACATGCTTGTTCGACTCAGGAAAACAAAAGGATCTGATATTGAAAAATGGGCCTACTTGCAGTATCGGGGTTCGGGAATTAATAGGCGTGACTGTCTTAGTTGGTGGATGTGACACGTGCCTTGGTGAGTGTGGCCCGACGTTTCCTGCCATGTGCTCTACTTGGTTAATGAGTGCCCTTTGGCAGGTCATTTAGTCTGACTGACTAAGTCCAGTTGCCACCACACCCCCACGGCCAACTGACTCCGTTCTCCGCTGACACTGCGAGAGAGCACGCCACAATAAGCGCCTGGTTCGCCGTAGTGCATGGAAACGCTGGGCCTAGCCAATAAGTTAAGCGCACCTACTCACTAAACCTTCCACCACACCCACTCACTCTGGACACTGCAAGGAAAGTACCCTGACCGAGGCAACAAACCCAACAAGCGTTGTACTGCAAATAGGTAACGGTGACACGCAGGTGACGGATACGACAACCAACGATAAGCGAGCAGGGTGCGCAATATAGTACGCAGAAGAAACTGCTGGGCCACGCCCACCAGAGTGAGTGCCATGCCCACCAACTAACTGATCATACCCACTAACTTCCCATCCCCAATACTGCAAATATGTTGACCGTTCTCGCCCCTAAATCATATGTCAGTGAATATATGGAACACCCTCATACACATAGTTGGACGGTCTCATCGAAATCAGCATCTTTAGTTTCCGTTTTTCTAATGTATATGGGAGACTTAAAGGAGTTGTTCACTACTTGGTCATCCCCTTCTCGTTCCCCTTGTTCGCCCCCGTAAAAATAAATAAGCCTCTACTCACCTCCGGTGCGGCTGCGGTTCCAGCAATGTCTGAAGCCCTGTTTCTGGGGCCCACTTAACATTATTATGACATGCAGGCCCTGCAACCAATGAGTGCCCGGTGTCTGTCTCCCCGCCGTCAGACATTTGAGCAGGAGGTGAGTGCTGTGCTGACTTTCTGCTTAAATGTCCAAAGGCGGGGAGGAGTTAGCCGACACTGATTGGTCACGGAACCTGCGTGTCATAACAATGTCACGTGAGCCCCAGGAACGTGGCTTCACACATCACTGGAACCGCGGTCGCATTGGAGGTGAGTATAGGTGTATATTTTTTTCTGGGGTGAACAAGAGGAATAAGAAGAGGTTGTCTAAATAGTGGACAACCCTTTTAAAGATCTGAGGCTGTAAACATCAAAAACACTAAAAACCTTAAAGCTTCCAAATTTGGATGTATAATAATGGTGATATTTTTTATTACATGTTTTGTTATTTAATAATCTGTTCCACCACCTTATTTTGTTATACTTTTCATAACTATTCTTTTTATTATTACTTATTGTAGAGCACCATCAATTCCTCTATGCTGTAAATGTGAAAAGAGATCACATACAAAATACATATATAAATTACAATGAAGAAGCTAACAATGAAAGACTAGTACAGAGGGGACAGGATCCTGCCCTGACAGGCTTACAATCTACAGGATAATGGGGAAGGAGGCAGTGGGTTAGAGGGTTATGACAGCTCCTAGTGGTGGTGTTGGTGGGGTGGCTGTGGGGTAATTGAAGGCTCTAGATTTCCTGAAAAGATTAGTTTTCAGGTTACTTCTGAAAGTTCTGAATGTTGTGCATAATGAGTGTGTTGGGCACAGAATTCCAGAGGATGGAGGATACTCAGAAGTGTTGAAGGATTTTGGGGGTTGAGAATACGAGAGCAAAGGAGAGAAGGTGGTCTTGTAAGGACAGGAGAATACATGAGGGCGTATATTGGGAGATCAGTTCAGAGATATATGGAGGAGACAGATTTTAGGCAGCCTTGTAGGTCATTGTTAGTAATTTGTGTTAGGCGAGCCCACAGATGTTCGGGTTGCCAGATCCGGCAGGACTGAAAAAATAAATCTAGTTTGGGACTGAACTTAAACTCAAAATGGAGCCCAGACCGTAAAACCCATATAAGCCTGTGGGGACTAACACTTGTGTGCTGTAAATTGGTGGTAATAAGCGTTAGGGGGCTGCAAAATGAGGCAAAATGGGGATTGAAGAAGGACAGTTATACTTATGGAACCTCCGTGCGGCTGTCACACTGCTTCTGGGTCCGCTCAATAAATCTCATGAATATTCACTGCTTCCTGATCCTATCCTCTATAACAGTATCTGTGATTGGTTACAGTCAGACTGCTGGTGTGCCAGCGTCTGTGATTGGTTGCCCTCATGTTATCTGTCATTGGTATATTGCTATTGTTGGCTTCTGAAGAAGGAGCATATTGGCTCCGAAATGCGTAGAACTATGAACAATAAAATCTGCTGATCATATTAACTCTCCTGAGTTTATCCAGCAGTGCAGCATTATAACCCCATTCATCGACTTCACTGATTGTACACAATGAAGTCATCAGTGTGGGATGTGGCCAAAGGACATCCACTTCTATGTCTTTCTGTGACTCTTCCAGTCTCTCTGTATATTTATTGCAACTTGTTTGTGACACTCTGTGACTCTCTAAGCTCAGTGGCCACTTTGATTGGAGAACATTCTCCTTGAAACCTCACAATGGTGCGGTACTGCTGATCAATTATTAGGTGCTGTTTTGCTCTCATGATGTCAAAATATGAAGAGCCTGATGAAGAGAACTGTTTAATACCAATTCTAATTGAACTCCAAAATTTATTGGGAGATTCATGGATCAAACACCTGTTGTGAATTTTGCCATTAAGCTCCTTGTTAGAGAACAGCAAGTTGTGCAAAAAGTCCTGAAACATTGAACAGTTGGACATGTGAAGTCAAAAGATTAGAGAAGGTCACATTAATTTCACCTGAAAAGGTTGGAGGGCATTTTAGGATCATCCTGAAATTTCATCCTAAAGCCAAATATCCTAAACATTTTGTGAGTAGTGTATGTTGAGGGACTCAATGTTAAGACTTCAAAATATTGAGAAGCATTTTTGAAGACTTAATCATTGAGTCCCTTAAAATGTCTTTTTTATAGATTCTCTAACGTTTTGTAGGTACTCAGGCATTGGTCTGCAACTTTTTCGGTTAATTTATGTATCAGAGATCCAAAGTGTACTTATGTGAGAATATGAAAACATCTTACTGTTATTCTTCCCACCAAGATCATAACTTTTTTGTTTTACTTTTCATATTACTTTCACACCTTTTCATAGTATAATAGTAGAGAGGTTTTCATTGGTGGCCTCGATTAATAAAATAAAAATGATCATTTGGAACCTCCTCAGAAGGAAACTTAAGGGTGCTTTACACGCTGCGACATCGTTAACGATATATCGTCGGGGGTCACGGTGTTTGTGACGCACATCCGGCGTCGTTAGCGACATCGCAGCGTGTGACAGCTAGGAGCGATGATCAACGATCGCAAAAACGGCAAAAATAGTTGATCGTTGACACGTCGCTCCAAATCATAATGTCGTTGGTGTTTCATTCTGCAGGTTGTTCGTCGTTCCTGCGGCACCACACATCGCTGTGTGTGACATCGCAGGAACGACTAACATCATCCTACCTGCGTCTATCGGAAAGGAGGAAGGAAGGAGGTGGGCGGCACGTTCCGGCCGCTTATCTCCTCCCCTCCTTATCTATTGGGCGGCCGTTTTGTGACGCCGCTGTGACGACGCTGTGACGCTGAACGCACCTCCCCCTTGAAGGAGGGATTGTTCGGCAGCAACAGCGACGTTGCTGAACAGGTATGTGCGTGTGACGCTGCCGTAGCGATATTGTTCGCTACAGCAGGGATCACCATCTGTCGCACGAGCGACGGGGGTGGGTGCTATCTCTTGCGACATCGCTAGCAATCGCTAGCGATGTCGCAGTGTGTAAAGCACCCTTTACTGTATAAATTCAGCTTCTCTGTTAAAGTAAAGTGGAAAATTAGATGGGTTTTCTAGATTATGTGTATTATGTTACCTAATAGCATTTCATTGCTAGATTCTTAAGATTCAAGTCATTGGCAAAACATATTATTTTATTTTTTTCTACACATGTGGACTCATTAAATCCCTAAGCTGTCACATAACTAATCCCAGGTACGTGATCTCTAAGGCAAATGGTTTTGTAATATATAAAACAAGGGGGAGACAGCATGAAATAGTAAGTTGTAACAGTCACACACTGCAGACTTACTTCATTTCTCCGGGATATAACAAAACGGTTGCAATAACAAAAATTACGTAAGAATGGCATCCAAATATTTGGCGCACCCTGATGCTTTGGTATCCATCAAATTATTCACAAGTTTAAAGGAGTTGTCCAATCTTCACACTCCTTTCTGTAACTTAGGACCCAATAGAGATCAGATGATCAACTCAGGTCTGACAGCTCAAATCTCTGCTGATAAGATATGGTAGCTGTCTTGGCCGTCTCTCTGCATTTAGAGACATGTGACAGGAGCTGCGCGAGAGTCTCTCTTTGCCATCTGAGACTTCTCACATTAAATGTATTTGCCTTTTCCTTTGGAGCTTCTAGGGCTAATGTCAGTTTTGCCTTCCAGCAGATTCTGACTCTGCCCTCAGGAGCTTGGTGACCACTCCCTTCTCCTATATATGGTCACATCTCACAGTAGAGGGGGCCGGTTATTCTTATTTATTTTGAAGCTGGGCCTTGAGGTGGAAGGAACTGCTGGAGCCAGGTGTCCAAGTGTCTGACTGCAGCCGTAAAGTTGGACCTTATCCTTCGTTGTTTTCCCTGGCTGTCGTACCTTCCCTTCATGTTGTTTTAGTACAGCGGTGGAACTAGCAATCCTCACCTGCAGCTCACTAGCTGGGATTATCTCAGAGATTCTTAGGGTTTCAGGTATCCTGCTCAGCGACAGGTGAGGAAGCGGTATAGGGACTTGCTAGGAGTGCAGGGTGCAGCTGCAGGTGTGCGCAGGAGGTGTCCCATTATCCCCCTCCCTAGCGCTAGGGCCCACCATTGTTAAAGTGTCCCCGATGTAACCCTTTTTTGTTGTGGTGAACCCCTTGTTTGTTGTGTGTCTCATCTTGCTCCGGACCTTCCCCAAGTCTGTGCGTGACAGTATCACTGCTCACTGATCTGATCAGATGCGAGTAATAGATGGACGAGCATGTTCATAGTCACTTTGAGTCACTCTCTAGTTTGGGCTCATTTAGTGATTTTTAGTATGCAAAACCCCAACAAGTTTCATCAGTGTTTTTGATCCGATTTCCACCATAATTCGGTCAGAGCATCAGATTTTACCATGAAAGTTTCATCAGTTTATTCGTATTAGGAAAAAAAAATGATGAAGTTTTCTCAAGCTTGTTCTATCAAACAGATGATAAAAAATGGATCAAAGTGCTGATTTTTTTTATGAAATCGTATAGTTGCATTGGTGGATTTGTTCTGTGACATAAGCAAAATCTGAAATGTCTCCATGTATTTTTGTGATCCAAGTGATCCACACATGTGAACAGCTCTATAGACTATAATAGGTATGAGTTCTATCCAAGAAATATATGGAATGAACTTGTATGGGAAAAACTAACATCTGAATGAGCCTTAAAGGGGTTGCCCACTACTATAACAACCCATTCTGATTCCACATGTTTCCCCAGGTAAAATAAAGACTATACTCAACTCCCGTATCGGCGCCCTTCCAGTGGCATCCAGACTCACGTTAGTGGGGCACACGTGGTGTTGTGATGTCAACGCAAGCCCAGCATCCAATCAGCTCTGACTTCTGTCTCCTAGCCTTCGAACCAATCGAGTTAATCAAAAGGAACTGCCAGGCCAACTCAATTAGGGACATATGCTCTTATCATACAGACAACGGTCCAAAACCTCTTTGTCAGCTATCATTGTCTATAAACAGGAAAATACATCCATTAGTATAAGGGCTCACTCACACCGCCGTATTTTCAGTCCAAGTGCGATCCAACATAACATCGCATTGCATTTGGACCAATGTTATTCTATGGGGCTGAGCATGTCTTTTTGTTTTTCCTAAGACCTAGCTGGTCCAAGTAAAGTATTGAAGGATGGCTGAGTTGAATTCGATCATTGGATCCTACTCCACCAGCAAGTCAATGAGATTAGGGTAAACATCGGACCGAACTCGGATGACATCTATAATTATAATAAGTTGTATTTTTGGAGCACCACCAACATATTCTGCAGCACTTTACAATTCAGAGGGGACATGTACAGACAATATCAGAAATGATAGAGTAACACAATTCAATAAAAACCAACAGAAGTGAGATCCTGCTCGCAAGGTTACAACCTATTGGTGCAGTCCAAGCTTACAATCTGAGTGCAGTCCACTTTTCACGGCCTGACACTGTGGAGAAGATGGAGACATTTTTTTCTCCATCTTCTCCTAATCCGAAAAAATCAGAACACACTATGCTCCCACTCTCATCAGATTGTGCAAATCACACTCTGATGACAATCGGCCTGATTCTCTCGGATAAGAGACTACACGGTCATTTGACCCTAGACTTAGTGACACAGTAGCCTAATTTGTGCATTATTTTCATCCTCTTCCTCTTCCCAACAGATGTATTTTCTGTTTATGTAATGAAATCACTAGCATGAAGGAAATGAGTATCTTTTCTTTACTTTCTGAACCTTACATAACATTAAAAAGCTTTTTTTTAAAAGTTATATATATATATATATATATATATATATATATATATATATATATATATATATATATATATGTATATATATAATATGTATGGAAAAAGAAATAGCAACTATTATATTACTTTTTATTAAACTTAAGTTTTTTTCTGGCACTACAGGAGATAATAAGCTTTTGTATTCTGTCCTACTTAGCTTTGTGTACTTATAATATGCTTATTTTGGATATAATTGTGTTTTTTTTGTCACGAGCTGAATGCACTTGTACTTTTTGGTGTTAATGGCTTTGTGGTTATTTTAATAGGCTTTATTTTTATTGTGTTCTACACAGTTTACTGCAATGCCTTCTATAGTTATAAATAGGACAGTAATAATTACTAATATGCAAGGAATAAAATAATATAGTGCACCCCATCAGATGCATCAAAGCACTTTACAATTACGAAGGTATATATTTTATTCTTCAAAAAGTGGTGGAGCAGCTGAGATGTGTAACGCAAGGAATAATGTGCTCCTTACTATAAATTAAACAGAATATTAAAGGGAGTCAGTCAACCCCGGGCCGAGCCGAGCGGGCAAAGTGTGCGGGGGGCGGAGCCGGGCTGAGCGGCCAATGCGTGCAGGGGGCGGGGCCGGGCGGCCAATGCGATGGTGTCACTGTAATGACGTCATTTTGGAGCAAGACAGACAGACAGAGAGAATAAGGCAATTATATATATATATATATATATATATATATATATGAAGCTCATCAAGAGAATGCCAAGAGTGTGCAAAGCAGTAATCAAAGCAAAAGGTGCCTACTTTGAAGAACCTAGACTATAAGACATATTTTCAGTTGTTTCACACTCTTTTGTTAAGTATTTCATTCCACATGTGTTAATTCATAGTTTTGATGACTTCAATGTGAATCTACAATTTTCAGAGTCATAAAAATAAAGAAAACTATTTGAATGAGAAGGTGTGTCCAAACTTTTGGTCTGTACTGTAAATATATATATATATATATATATATATATATATATATATATATATATATATATATATATATAAAAGATTATTCCCAGGACTCAAACTTGAAAATGGCAGAACCTTCAGCACACGCAGTTTTGCAATGCTAATAGGATGATTTTCTCTGCCTAAAGATCTAAGTATTATTTTTCTTCTTTAGGCCTCTTTCACACATCCGTGGAAGACACACGTTTTTCACGGACGTGTTGAAGGTGTGTATGGCCATCCATGTGCCGTGATAGCACACAGAGATGAGGAACTTTTTACTCACCTGTCCCCGGTGCTGCTGCTTGGTACACAATGCAGTGAATATACATGAACATAATGAGCGGTCCTAGAAGCAGGTGACAGCAGCACTGAAGACAGCAGCGCTGGAGACAGGTGAGTATAGAAAATAATTTTATTTCAAAGACACGTGTTTTCTCTGGTACGTGTCACACTGATATCACACAGATGACATCCATGTGACATCAGTGTGCCAGAGAAAAACAGACTTTTCTCACTGCGGAATACATCTCGACATAACTGTATATTAGAGGCAAATTAAATGCAGAGATTTCTAACTGTAATATTACTAAGAAATATAGAAAAAATGATACCATTTTAATCTTTTTTTTTAAGGATTAATGTCACAAACCAGTAAATAACACGGACATATTTGGTATCCTTGTAATAGTAATAGCTCACACAATACATTGAACAGATTGTTTATGGTGGTTTTTAAAGGCATAATATCTATGATAAAAGTTAATCCAAATGTGATGCGTATGTAAGAGTGGTCTTTTGTTGCGGTTGCGTTCCTATCCCTGAAGAAACCAATTGCGCCATTGTACTGTTGTGTAGTGTAATGTGAACAATGTCTGGCGTGTTTTGTACAAAATGTGTTAAGTAAACTGTGATGGTAATGAATGGATAATATAGTGTCATGTAGATTGTAATGTAATGTGTTCCTATGATATGTAGTGTTGATAATGTGATATGTAATGTATTAGGTATGTCAGTGTTATATGTAGGAATGTAATGCACAATGTTTATATTTGGTCTGTGTGCGTATATAGATATATATGTATAGGAGAAGATGTATATAAAACAGGGAAAAAAGTATATAAAATATATAAAAAATATATATATAAAAAACACATGCTAAAAATAGTAAACACACAAGTCCACATCATCCCCTAGTGAACTCGCATAGGCACAATGTAAAAATCGGGTTTATGCTCCATGGCCTATCCAGGCACATGACTATGGTTCATGACAAAAAATTTAGTCTAAAAGTGACTCCTATTGAGCAAATACCCTCACATACCCCTAATCGTAATGAATTATTAAATAAAAAAAGAAACATATTGGATTTATAAGCTCAATACCCTCAAACCGTTGGGGCTGAACGAGGTAACTGATCTTTTTCACTAGGGTATGATGTGGACTTGTGTGTTTACTATTTTTAGCATGTGTTTTTTATATATATATTTTTTATATATTTTATATACTTTTTTCCCTGTTTTATATACATCTTCTCCTATACATATATATCTATATACGCACAATTTTTTACATATAAATAATGTTTTTATTCTTACAATTCAGGGTTATTAATTATTAATTAATTGTATTGATATACACGTGTAATTGCAAATTGTTGTGTTGTTTTTATGCCTGTTTTTTCTGGCTAATGGTTTTATTATAGCTCATGATCAGGTCTTACCCTATATTTTAATATAGTACCATTTTATAATTAATTTAAATAATTTCTGACAGTTATTTATTCCTCATTTTAATTCCTTGCTAGTATCCATGTCTTTTCTTGTATAATTTCAATTGAGCACAAAAATTGTATATTTATATATCAACTCCAATGTAATTTTGTCTGTATTTATTGTCCGCTGTCTAGTCCTTGCCATTAGGTGTTTAATTCTGGCTTTGGCACATTTTCCTTCACTATCTTATATTTGTTCCCGTGTTTTGTATATTCTTTCCGTGCATATTCAGCATGGCAATCCTTTTTACCCCTCACCGCATGCGCATTAGTGTTTTTTCCCACGCTTTGAACTTTCTCGACCCCACATATCAATCCGGCTTCTTACCTTTCCTCCCGCATGCGCATTAGTTCCTTTCCCACGGTCTTGAACTTTCACGACCCCTTTTTTTCTGAGAATTGCGTTTTTCTTCCCTTTGGACTTTGCACAGTGTATTCAATGCCCTTAGATCTGAGTTTTTCGTTGAAGCAGGAGTCGGTTTTTCTATATGCACCGCTGTCTGCACTGTTTGGTCTAATGGTTCTATCCACTGTTAAACTTCTTTCACATATTGACCCGATGTCTTGTGGGTTCTATTCTGACTCACTGTTCGGCCCACTCATTATAACCACTAATCCTTTACATTTTTGTCACTTTTCACAAATACACGGGACTCATTTTGTCCTTTTTTTTTTTTTTTTTCCCTTTATTAAACTGGAAGTCTGATGGTAATCTTAATAAGACATGTTTATGATAAAGAAAAGCGGATTTTGCATTGAAATCATGTGACTACGTCATACAATGAATGTATGGAATTCCCGCCGATTTTTTTCTTGTTTAAGTGGGCGGATCTATGACGTCACACTTGAAGGTATATGTTTTCGGCCCATTCTTTGACTGCTGATTTTGATGTTACTTGTGCCTGTATTGTCCTGAGGAAGGGAGCGGATGCTCCTGAAACGCGTAGACCTGAGCATGGAATAAAGTTACGTTAAATTCATCTCCTGCATGAGTGGTCGTTGGTGCGGTACCTAAATACCCTTCTCCTTACAAGAATATAATTTCATCCAAGGGGTGACTGCTGCCGCTGACCCAGTATATGTGCCTGCATAGTGGTTGTGACTTTCACAACTCCACTTGGTGAGTAACCTCTGTGAATTATACCCTATTTTTTTGTAGGGTAAGACCCTATTGCGCTCTCTTTCCACAGTGTTTTCAACAAGCAAAAATACTCACCTTATCGTTGCTCATGGACACACTGTCCAGTTCCCAAATATCATTGCTGCTACAGGTACGATGTTGTTCGTCGTTCCTGCGGCAGCACACATCACTATGTGTGACACCGCAGGAACAAGGAACATCACCTTACCTGCAGCCGCCGGCAATGAGGAAGGAGGTGGGCGGGATGTTACGTCCCGCTCATCTCCGCCCCTCCGCTTCTATTGGGCGGCAGCTTAGTGACTTCGCTGTGACGCCGAACGAACCGCCCCCTTAGAAAGGAGGCGGTTCGCCGGTCACAGCGACGTCGCTAGGCAGGTAAGTAGTGTGACGGGTCCGAGCGATGTTGTGCACCACGGGCAGCGATTTGCCCGTGACGCACAACCGATGGGGGCGGGTACGCACGCTAGCGATCTCGCTAGTGAGATCGTAGCGTGTAAAGCGGCCTTAAGACTGTGTCTGAACATGCCTTGTAAAACAGTAACATGTTGGAAGATGTGTCCGCTGTCTAGAGTGTGAAGTTGTAGCAGAAAATGAACCATACAGTAAAGTGTTGTTGTTTAAAATGAACTGTTGGTCTCCTTGTGAGTATGACTTGTTATTCGGTCTTGACTATCCAACGCAGAGGCAATATGTGGCCTACATGAGTTCCCAGCCCACCCGAAATGAGTCCAAACACTCAACCAAGACTGGCTCTTTCATGTAGCATGCTGGAGCGTTCGGGGTAAATCCCTTGCACATGACTACTCTACACTAATGTGAATATACATGTAAATTTGTATTTGCATACAGGGCCTGACCAAGAGTGGGGAAGGCCCATATTATACATTCAAGGTCAGTGTCCTCCTGAGATGATAGTGCTGAGCAGTGGACCCTCCTCAATTGATTAAGTTCCAAAGCAGAATATCCCATAGAATGTAATATTTGTGCTATATACATTAGACTACAAGACTACTAAAGAGCATGTGAATGGTATGAAATAACTTGATATACTTATAACTTCTTATATCAACCTTTAAGTATTCCATCATGTCTTTCTGAAGTGCTGAAAAGTATAGTATTTAGAGGCGAATTGGCCGTAGTCCTAATACAGTGAACATTGAAATAAAACCCAGCAGCCACTGGATTGTGAACAGTTGATGCATAAATACCGTACGCACTTTTATTCCTTTTCAGGTCTTTACTTGAAGGAGGTTGAAGCACTACACCGTTTAGCGGATTATCTAGGTAGACATTAAACTAATCCCGCCATGTTGTTGTTGTGTCATGCTAAATCCTACACAAGCTGGCCATAGATCATGGGGAGGACTTGGAAAGAAATCGGCATCCATGGTGCATTAAAGGATGGAAGAATTCCAGGGAATCCTTCTCTGCTAATATCTCTTAGGGGACTTGCCATTTCTGACTAATCTAAGCCTGTCGTTAGAGAGTAGAATGAAAATGACAGAACCACTAGTATTGGTCTATTAAATTGTCACTATGAATATAGACACAGGCCTTTATAAGGCTAAAGGGATTAAAGGCATCCACGACGCACAGTAAGAAAATACTTTATATTTCTCCAAAAACTATGGTTGAATTCCCAGTGCTATTTTATTGGTGCATCACCTGACTATACAAATATGACAAAATCTTTTATAACTGTAGTCTGAAAGAAGATTATGTAGACATTGAGGGACTAGTCAAGTCTCAAGAGCCAATGGGGCAGTAAAAAAAACAAAACAGATGGAGTTTTGTCTTCTAATTTACTGCATCGGCTCCTGAACTGTACAGAATTTTATTTATTTTTGGATATTTCTTTTTTTTTTATGAAGCAAAGATGACGAATAGTGAAAATCAAAACAGACCACCCAACTTTATTGTTTCCAGTAATACACTAAAACCATAGAAAAACAATAGATTGATGCTTGTTTTTCCCCCAACATATTCTCAACCCTTGTAGGAAGGAAGAGCCAGAGAGATCTATTAAAGGGAACCTGTCAGGTCAAATATGCACCCAGAACCACGAACAGTTCTGGGTGCATATTGCTAATCCCTGCCTAACCATCCCTGTATACACTAGCATAGATAAAGAGATCTTTAGAAAAAGTATTTCTAAAGATCTTTTACCGTATGCTAATGAGCGCAGGGACTAGTCCCCTGGGCGTTAGTTCCCCTGGCTAGTCGGACCCATTAGCATGTTAGTACACCCCCGTGGGCCCCTGTCAGCATGCTAACATGCTAATGAATGTGCAGCGTCAGAGGATGATGTCACTCACCTCTCCGCTGCCATCGCCGCCCGACACTGGATTTCGTCTCAGTGCGCATGACCCCAGAGTTTTGGTCATGCGTACTATGAAGCCGGGTGTATGTGTCCTGGCTTCAAACTGAAGTAGTGCGCATCACCGAAAGTCCAGGGTCATGCGAACTGAGCCAAAATCCAGCGTCGGGCGACGATGGCAGCGGAGAGGTGAGTGACATCATCCTCTGATGCTGCGCATTCATTAGCATGTTAGCACGCCCACGGGGGTGTACTAACATGCAAATGGGGCCGACTAGCCAGGGGAAGTAACGCTCAGGGGACTAGTCCCTGCACTCATTAGCATACGATAAAAGATCTTTAGAAATCCTTTTTTTAAAGATCCCTTTATCTATGCTACCAGATACAGGAACAGTTAGGCAGGGATTAGTAGTATGCACCCAGAACTGCTCTTGGTTCTGGTTGCATATTGGACCTGACAGGTTCCCTTTAAAGGTAATCTGTCAGCAGGTTTTTGCTACTTCAGTATAGTGTAGGCAAAGAGATCCTGAAACTAACCATGCTTAACTTTGATTACTGGGTACAGCCATTCTGACATTATCAAAGAATTGAGTGGAGCAGAGCAGAGATCTGTCTCCGCCCACACCAGGCTCTCATTTGAGATTGTTCATTGACTTTGAGAAGTCAATGACAGCAGGAGGTGGGCTAGACAACGTGGCAGGGTCCTCAGAAGCACAGTTGTTTTTTTCTTTATTAACCCTTGCAGCATGCTGTCCTTACATTGCAAAATCCTGCTGACAGATTCCTTTTAAGCAGTCAGTTCGGGTCCTTAGACCCGCGGTCATGTGTAACACGTTATGAGAATGCAACGGCCCAGCAGTGGCGACTCACTGGGGACTCAACAACAGAAAATTATTTTACATGAACAAAGGAGCAGCGGTGATAAGATATGATCAGGAAACAGCACATGTGATTACAAAAAGACAGATTTATACATAGCAATAGATATACAAGGTATAAATGCAATAGTTGTATACTTGGTTTCTTATAGAACTAAATAACAGATATCACTTTAATTTCAAGTTAATTTATTCTTAGTCTCTCTGTCGGGGAAGTGTCAGTACCACTCTAGCTTTTATCACAATGCCACTAAATAAATAACTCAATCTATTAACACACAGACTCTAACGGGGCTAGAGTACAACCGCTAAGCCTCAAGTCCAAGTCTATTGAGTAACTCAACTCACTGAGTACCATGGGTCTGGATAGGAAGCAACAACCCAGGTCACTTAGATCTTCATCTGGAAACAATATTCGGTCTTCGATGTTCGGTTTTTGCTGTTCGGTCTTCAGTTTTCAATCTTTGATGTTCAGTCTTCAGTATTCAGTCTTTGACGTTTGGCCTTTGGTATTCAGAATTCAGTGTTTGGTCTTCTTCTGAAACCAGTATAACTCAGGTCTTTTATGGGTTAGGTCTCTCACAAGGGTATCTACAGTAATGGTGGCTATAGGCCCGCCCTGCTGCTCACACAATGGCTTCTTTCTTTGTTCGCCAACCCCCCTCCTTGGCCACTGTGGGCTTTTATATCAAACAACTGCACCACAATTGTCACATGATTCGATGTTCCTTCTAAACCCTTCCCTCGAGGAAACACACACTCTATTCCTGCGTTCCTGCTTGCTCTTTTCAACCTGTAGATGTCGATATTCTCTTGAAGATATTTCAAGATGTTATTGGAGTGCATCTTTCATTCACCACTCTCTTACACATGCAATGCGATTCTGACCCAACACATCCACAAATTTAATGTTCAGCCATTCATTTGAAATGGCCACAACTAGAAAGTTTCTGAAATCAGGACCAACTGTTGGTATGGGTTTAATCTGAAAAGGTATTCTGTTTATCAGAGAATCCCTTTTTGTTTTCCTAACATTGTTTTTTGGAGGGCTTGGCTATATTGTAATTTAATCTCTTTCCATTTTGTCCAAGGTTGGTGTGTATGGATACGATATAGTACGTTTGGGTGAACATAGTCTTATCCCAACTCGCAACTCATACTATAAAATATTTATAACATCACTCCAAGTGAACTGACTACATTCTAACGCATTTATTCAAATCCAGGGTGTTGGGGCTCCAGTTGTTTTATGCCCATTGTTCGAAAAAAAACAACAATCATGGTGCAACCATGTAATGCATTGGGGCAATATTCAAGGGTAACTTTAGTGCAGATCTAGGAGTTGTACTTGGACCCTGGTACCTGCACCACTGCAGTTTTTGATTTATTAATTTCAGACGTGTGGATATTACAGTCACACAACCTGAGATATACACTGAATCGACTCCTAAGCTGATCTCCCTGCCAATCCTATTAATGTGTTGCACAGCTGCCTAATTGCCGTTTCTGTGCCATGAAGCATTCTGTGGTGACGGAGAGATAATTAGTAAATGACAGTTCTGATTATTAACAATTTGCACTGCTGATTACATAACTGACACTTTGTGTGACACAATAAGCACATATCAGAGTATGTATTAACAAGTGTTACAGATGTGAGTAGCTCATTATGATGTGTGGTTCTGTGATTGAGCTCATGCTACTTCTATTTCTTTTTAAAGGGAACCTGTCAGGTCCCCTATGTTCTCCAACAAAGCAGCATTCATACTTCATACTTATAAGCCTTTCCCTATGCTAATTAGGGCCTTGACTAGTCACAGGGGCATTTGTTCTCCAGACTAGTAGGCCCTCTCTCCACATTATCACACCCCTATAGGCATGCTAACATAATTTCCATGAGCCGGCGTCACCACCAGCTACTGTAAATCTCGCGCTTCTTATTTCATACACGTCAGTATGCTTTTAAAGCGTGATTAGGTGTACTGTGCATGACCAGAAGTCCAGAAGATGGCGCATGTTTGGCACCTGAAGCCTCAGCGCCAAAATTGACACACCCACTCCAGGGCCGGGGGTACTTGGAATCGGGCCGGGCCAGGGACGTCAGCGGTGGCGGGAGTCCGGCTCCGTGACTCTGGCGGTGTCTTTCTTCAATAAAGGAAGGGGATGATGATGGGAGTTGTATTTGCAATTAAATGAAGTTTGTGATGCCACTTGCGGTGAGCGGCTATGAGAGGGAGCCGCCGCTGCGTAGTCTCTCCCACTGCTGAGGCTGATGGTGTGACGCAGCTAGGATGTTTCAGCTCTCCGCAAGCAGAGCTAGGCCCCAGGGAGGATGACGGTGGTTGTAGTGATGGTGGCGCTGAGGTACAGGGCGACGACAAGTAAACAGACGACACAGGTGCTGCGGTTCAAGTTGTTTACTCACTGATTGTCCTTTCTGCCCGTGGGGTGCCGGTATCCACCAAGATGGGCTCCAGGCGATCCCGAAGTGTTTGGATCCCGGTGCCGGTATTGTGACTGGGGTTCCCTTCCTCTATGCGCTCTGTTGTTGGTATAACCCATGGCTTGAAGCTACCCCCTTCTTTTGTGTAAAAAGTCCCGGTCCATTCACACGCAGCGCGACCCAGTAGTGGACTGGATCTAAGTCTCAATTCCTAAGCTCTCTATGCTGCTGTGACCCGGACACTGTGGTGGGTGAAGAAACGTGAAATCTTCTTTCCCGGTAGATTTATTAGGCTAGCTTGAAGCATCCCCTAATCTAGGGCTCTACACCCTGACTGTGCCAGTTCCGGGGACCTGACACCATATCACACAGGCGACCATAACTCCCATGTCCCACCGACGTCACTAGGTGAGCTCCTCTCTCAACCGAAGTCCCTCACAACTCTCCCACTCCAACTGTCACTAATGGTTCTTTGGCTCCTCCAACTCCCCGGTGACTCCTCCTCCCTGACCCTGAGTCCCAGATCCAGTGGATCGGGAGTCCCTAAGTGCGGTGACATCCTATAGACCCAATCACTGTGGTGACCCCCTTTGTGACCCGACCCTGGTCCCAGTCCCCATTGGGGAGGGAAGTCTGCTGTGTTTAGTTTGTGATGTTGTGTGGAACCGGCACTGATCACCTAGGAATCCAAGATCAGCACAGCACCTAAAATCAGGTGCAGTACCCTGTGGCGCCTGAAGCCTCAGGGGTGCCACACATGTACATGTCTTCTGAACATACTCACTGTGGCATTCCGGTCCGATTGGCATCTCTGGTCTTGATCCAACACCTTCTCTCTTGAGATCACCGTCCTCTTTCTTGCTCTGTGTGGATGACGCGTCCCCCATTACACTCCTGCGCACGCGCCATGCTCTCTGCCATTATGAGGGCAGAGTAAAGTACTGTATCGTCTAGGCATGGCGAAAGGTCAAAGAACGCTAGCGCATGTGCACTACAATACTGTGATCTGCCCTCAGCAGGGCATAAAGAAATGTACATGCACAGAAGTGCAATGGAGGCCTCTGTGTGGATGACATTGATGCGTTAACAACATGAAGAGGCCTCCAATGCACTTCTGTGCATGCTCATTTCTCTCTGACCTGCTGAGGGCAGATCAAAGTATTGTAGTGCGCATGCGCTGGCGGTCTTTGACCTTTCCCCACACCTGCACATTACAGTACTTTGCTCTAGTAGGAAGAGGTGTTGGATCAAGACCACTGACGCCCATCGGACCGAGCCTCCCCGCAGGTGAATATAATAAAAGGTGTTTTTTTATGTTATGCAGATTGGCTTGGTCTCTTATATACAGTATTCTAGAATGATGTATATAAGGGCTCACTGGTGGCAGCACAGTTTATAGGGGACAAAATTGGTGACAGGGAATTTGCCTCTTAAATACGTATCAAATGGCAGCTCATTGTGTACAGGGTTAATCCTAACAAGCCTGCTAGTTTTAGTGTCGGCTTGCATATGTGAATCACATATCTAAATATAGGTCAAATCTAAAAGTGCTTATTCTTATTACTACTAATTGATCTGCCATATAACATCTCCTAATTGAGACTGCGGATAATTCGATCAATATGTTGTAAGATAACCATGGCAGATACAGATGTGTTGAATGAGACATTTACTGGTTCTCTTGGGTTGATAATTTGGGACATTATCTGAATCTGGAGACAATTTAAAGAGCCTGTTTGCTTTTGCTTGTGCGGTTTGAGGTCTTCTAAAGGGCACATGTCACCACAAATTACCCTACTCCGTGTCATTGTGGCATTGTTTTCTTAGTGAGGCAAAGGGATTTGTATTCAATTATGACTTTCCGCAGTGCAGGTTATGAGCGGTCTACGACCTCATGCTCAGGGACCTTTTTCGGATTTCTGTCGTACAGCACCCTTTGAAGTCTATGGGCTTATTTTGTACTTGAGTATTCGTCCAATTACATAAGCATATGAATATTTTTCTGGGCGATGCGAGAAATTGTGAGGATTGTTTTATGAAGTTCTGTGGATTTAACATATTGTCATTGTTTGTTTTTTTATTTTAGCATATTCCCCCCTTTTATATATGTATATATATATATATGTATATATATATATATATATATATCTATATATCTATATATATATATATTGATATATTGATATATTATATATATATATATTTATTTTTTTTTAAATCTGCATAACTCCTTATATTTCCCTATGACCAAAAATTCTTTTTCACTGCATTTTAGTATTTTAGTAGTCATATTTTTTTTTATCTTTTCAATAATTTTAGCTTTATTATGGCTTGTTTTTTTTTGCTAAATGAGTTGTATTTGTAAGAGACACCATATTATATACATTAAACTTACTGTTATTCATTTTTTTGTTGGAAAAGAAATTGAAATTCTGCTGTTTATTAAAATGTTAAAATTAACGCTATTTACCGTATGTGCTGCACAAATAAGGTGTAATCCCTATTCCGTGAGACAGAACAATTACGGCAATAACAAATTTAGGTAATTTTATTTTTCTTTATTTTTAGCAATAAATACACTTATGTTTGTGATATATTTTCTAAGTTTTACTTGTTCTGTCAGCTGAGCTTATTTTTTGCATGACAAGGTGTAGTTTTCTATTCATTTTGAGGTGCATACAAAGTATTGATCACTTTTTATTTCACTTTTTTGAAGTTGGAAAAATAAAATCGGCAATTCAGAATTATTTTTTAAACATTATTTATCATTCAGTATAATTCTTTTTTTAACTTTATTTCAACTTTATATAGTTTTTTAAACCAACTTTATGTAGTTTTTTAAACCAATTTATATAGTTTTTTTTAAATTAACTTTATATAGTTTTTTAAACCAACGTTATGTAGTTTTTTAAACCAATTTATATATTTTTTTTTAAATTAACTTTATATAGTTTTTAAACCAATTTATATAGGTTTTTAAACCAACTTTATATAGTTTTTTTAAACCAACTTTATAAAGTTATTAAACCAATTTATATTGTTTTTTAAACCAATTTATATAGTTTTTTTTAAACCAAATGTATATAGTTTTTTAAAACAATTTATATAGTTTTTTAACCAACTTTATTTAATTTTTTAAACCAACTTTATATATAGTTTTTTTATGTTTCACTGTTTTCGATTAAACAAAATAATAAAAACCAAAACAAAAGAAAAATCTTTTTTGGTCACCATATTCCCCATATTTTTTTTTGTTTTAATTCTGTTTAGACAGAGCCTTGTGAGGATTTTTTTTATTGGGCAAACTGTAGTTTAGTTTTTACTGGAACCATGGCTTCATTACGCATACGATTTTTGAAAATCATTTTCCTTTCCATTTTTTTATAGAAGGGATGAATCTAGAAACAGTATTTCTAGCATTTTTTTTTTTTTTTTAGGCATGTACGATGCAGGATAAATAGTAATATAGTTTTATAGTTAAAATTAATATGATTAAGATAATACAAAATTATTTTTTTTTTTATGTTTTGTAACTTTTACACAGAAAATAATTTTCTGAAGAAAAAATTGTTGTTTTTTTGTATAATGATTTGTAATTTCTATTGGTACTGTCATGGGATACGTACAACTTTTTGATCACATTTTATTTATTTTTATGTGAGATAGGATCAACAAAAATAGCAGTGAGTCGGCGTCTCTGCTGAGGAGAGGCAGGGTAGTGCAGGTACGCCGACGCTACAAGATCTTTCCAAAAACTTGTATTTTTTATTGTCGAAGTTTTTCAAAGTTAAGCCTAACTTCCATTAAGTGGTGTAGTTTTTAGCCCATAGACATCCGTTGTTTTTTCCTAATTGGTTATATGTTCATTTGAGTTGCTTTTTTGTTCCATAATTCACATTATGGTTCACTATTCTGTGAAAGATCTTGGAATCACAATACTTTTAAAAATAGAAGGTGGCAGAAAAATGTAGGTATTTAAATATAGACAAAAAAAAGTGTGTGTGCAGGTAGCATCCATTTTTACTATCTGTAGTAGTCTTTCATGGTCTTGATGAAGATGATGGCTTTTAATAAGTTGAGATCACCTCATTGGGTTCCTTCTTCCGTGGTTGAAGGGTAGTCATTTGTGATGAGCGCATAGTAACTCTTCGTGTTCATATTATTCGTACTGAATCCTAAAGTACTATTCCAGTATTCGTCACGAATAACGAACCTAATGCAAGTCAATGAAGAACCCAAGCATTGAAGATTTGAAGATTTCCCAGAAAAATACTTGGGTTCCCCATTGACCTGGATTTGGTTCATTATTTATGATGAATACCGGAATGGTACTTTGGCATTCGTTATGAATAATCCAAACACGAATAGTTGCTATGCGCTCTTCACTAGTAGACATACATCGCTTTTGCTTAATGATATTTAAAAAATGATGTGCTCAGCAAGGTCTACGTTGATCAATATTCAGATAGATATCTGCTCTAATACCGGGCAAGGACAAGGAATGTATGTTTGTCTCATATTTCAAGGTTTGATTTGACATGATACCAATTACTTATATAATGTAATTGATGTTAATAATAAAATGTTTGTTTGTTTTTTTCTGTTTCAGGTTTCAAATTGGTTTGCAAATGCAAGACGACGCCTCAAAAACACTGTGAGACAACCAGATCTGAGCTGGGCTTTGAGGATAAAGTTATATAACAAATACGTTCAAGGGAATGCTGAGCGGCTAAGTGTCAGCAGTGAAGACTCCTGTTCAGAAGGTTTGTTCTTATGTATTGTGACATTGACTCTGGTGGTTACAAAGTAAGAAGTTGAGGAAGCACTCACATGTTAGATGCAAAACCTGTCCTGTCCTTGCCATATTTTCTGATCCTACGCTGCTCAGATTGGAACTTTTTGGCCTCTCACACTGTGCTGAATTTCCCATTGCAATGACGGCGCATAGAAGAGTTGTGTGGAAGTCCGTGGGGAGGTCAACTATGTCATAACGTTATTACACGTTCCATGATTTTCTTGCTCGCATGCATAGAACCTTCCTAAGCGACATGCTTGCCGAAAGTCCTAGGTGCGAGGCCTGAGGATTCCATTGTGAGTGATGAACGATCAGTAGATGCAGTGAGGACTGAACAGGTGGTGATGAATAGGATTGTCCACAGAGATGAGTAGTGAGTATAAGGCTTTATGATATATTTTTATCCTTTTGGTGGCCTGTTAAGGTCCAGAAAACTTATAAATCTGAAAATAAGGAGCGCTGATAGTGTAACACCAGAGAGATCGGTGAGGTTAAACTGTAAGTATACACTCACCTGAACGGGTTGTGATAGTCACAACCACTAATGCACATAAGATAATGGCGTCTGCTGCAGCCCCACATGGATGAGCATACAAAATGGAGTCGAGAAGGGGTTAAAGCCGCGCATCAGCCGAAATGAAGATGTAACGTGTTGATGAAGATAAACTTTCTTTTATTCCATAGGTCTACGTGTTTCGAGGTAAAACCTCTTCTTCAGGACCAGTACATCAACAAAAAACCAAAATATTTTGTTTTTATGTTGATGTACTGGTCCTGAAGAAGAGGTTTTACCTCGAAACGCGTAGACCTATGGAATAAAAGAAAGTTTATCTTCATCAACACGTTACATCTTCATTTCGGCTGATGCGCGGCTTTAACCCCTTCTCGACTCCATTTTGCAAAGTCCAGAAAACTGTCAGTCAGTGAACACCATTTTGCTGAATCCATATGGAATCGAATTACAAAATTCCACATTTTGTTGATTGCAGATTTTTGTGAAATTATTTGACAACAGAAAGATAAAGCCCTGCCTCCACTGCCTGAATATTGTCTCAGCGTCTGCTGCTAGAGAAGGATTACAGTTAATAATTAGCAGTAGACAGCTACAAGATAACAGGGAGACACCCAGTGGTCGAAACTTTGGGTGACGTTTCTCTTTTGAATGATATTCATAGATTTCACTAGAGCAATTTCCAAAACTTGTCTCAACACATTAGTTCATCCCCAATAATTACATTGAGAACAATATTGCAGTTTTGGATCTCTAAGTTTTTTATGAACCCAAATAAATAGTTATGGGTGAATAGTAAAATATTCAGGTTTGGATTATTCGTACCAATTATCTAGTACTATTCCAGTGTTCATCGTGAAAAATGAACCTAATGCAAGTCAACCCGAGCATTTTCCTTGAACCCTTTTTCGGGTTCTTCATTAACTTGCATTAGGTTAATTATTTGGGAAAAATACTGGAATAGGACTAGGTATTCAGTACGAATAGATTAACAAATAAAATTTCAAGTGCCGGTAGGGAGCTAATCCATACTAACAAAAATCCTCAACCCCTATTAAGATGCAAGTTTATTATAAATTCTTAAAAAATCCCAATAAACACACAAACAAAAACACAGGGTCAGGTAAACCCTTACATCAACTGATACTAGAATGACGGGACGGGAGGAGGGGCCCCTGGTGATCCTAGATAACGGGGTGTCCCTACCTAACAACGGAGGGTATGACACCTTAAGTTTCCAGGCGCCCCCGTTCCACGTCGACTATCCCTTTTCCTCACCCTAAATTAGGAAAAGATGACCAGGAGTAAGGGGAGCTGTTCCAAATTGGTTAAGGGTTTTCAAAATATATAAGGGATATATGTACTAGTTCAGATTCCTGACCCAATTAATATAAAATACAACCAAAAGAAATTATTGGGTACAAAAATTACAGTTTCCTGTACAAATCAGCTCGTTGGACACATAGTGATATGTCGCACAATAATATGTCACAAAGGAGCCCCCATAATCTTAATATAATCATAACAGGCAGAAAAAAAGTCACTACCATTCAATGATATTGTTACCCTAGTGTGAGTGCCAATTGCACCTGTCACAGATAATACCGGTCAGTAATGTAGGATAACATAGGAAGACAAAAATCAACCTCCCTGAAAAAAGCAGGTTTTCATCCCTGCCAGGCATATATATATTACTTATATATTTTGGTAAAACCCTAACCAATTTGGGATGGCTCCCCTTACTCCTGGTCATCTTTTCTTAATTTAGGGTGAGGAAAAGGGATAATCGACGTGGAACGGGGAAGCCTGGAAACTTAAGGTGTCATACCCTCCGTTGTTAGGTAGGGACACCCCGTTATCTAGGGTCACCAGGGCCCCCCTCCCGTCACTTCACTCTAGTATCAGTTGATGTAAAGGTTTACCTGACCCTGTGTTTTTGTTTGTGTGTTTATTGGGATTTTTTAAGAATTTATAATTCAGTACGAATAATCCAAACCTGAATATTTTACTATTCGCCCATCACTACAAATAAATCCTTTAAATAAAAACTATCACGTTTACTTAAAATTTCAGCAAACGTTCACCAATTGTGAGTGGTTGTCTCAAAGACATTTTACTGTATTTTCTGATTCAGCAATAGTTTGTCTCAACTGTCCAGAATAATGAGGTTATTTGGGACTTAGCTACTCGTAAACTATCACTAGGAAACATTATATTGGTTGGTGAGTTTGAGCTCCCCATTAATAAGTTAACTTAGGAGCACTTAGGAAACATTTTGTACCACCATTTGTTAATGACATTATCATATCATTATTATTGACCGACTATCTGCTGACCATCCATACTACACCTTTTAGTTTATTAACCCAACATAAAGTCTGATCTCAAAGATGATTTCCAGTAGTGAAGTCTTCCAAATGATTGCAAGGTCAACTCTAAGGGGTACTTTGCACGTTGCGACATCGCTACTGCGATATCGTCGGGGTTAAATCGAAAGTGACGCACATCCGGCACCAGTAACGACGTTGCAACGTGTAAAGCCTAGATGGACTGATAAACGATCGCAAAAGCGTTGAAAATCGGTGATCTGTGTAGTGTCGGTCATTTCCATAACTTCGCTGCAACGACAGGTACGATGTTGTTCCTTGTTCATGCGGCAGCACACATCGCTGTGTGTGAAGCCGCAGGAGCAAGGAACATCTCCTTACCTGCGTCCCGCCTGCAATGAGGAAGGAAGGAGGTGGGCGGGATGTTTACATCCCGCTCATCTCCGCCCCTCCGCTTCTATTGCCCGCCTGCCGTGTGACGTCGCTGTGACGCCGCACGACCCGTCCCCTTAGGAAGGAGGCGGGTCGCCGGCCAGAGCGACATTGCAGGGCAGGTAAGTGCATGTGAAGCTGCCGTAGCGAACACTATCACAAGATATCGCATCTGCGACGAGGGCGGGGACTATCGCGCTCGGCATCGCTACAATCGGCTAGCGATGTCGCAGTGTGCAAAGTACTCCTAACACTGGGACAAAAAAAAATGGATAAGAAAAAGATCCATGAGGTTTACATCTCTATACTTTTTACCTTACCAAAATATTTTATTATGCTAAATAAAATATATAAAAATACCATTAACTGGTATTGTCACATTCGTTACAACCCAAATGATAAAATTATCATGGTTTTTATCTCACACAGGATGTATCGTAAAAAAAAAACAACCAAGAAAACAATGGCAGAATTGCAATTTTTGTTCATCCCTATTAATAAAGAAACTAAGTAAAAAAAATCCAAAGCAAATTATAAAATAGTCTAACAGACTTCACAGTAGGAAATGATCACATAGAGCATTTTCTGATGTGAAGTCTATTAGACTGTTTTCACATGCGTCTTTCCTCTTCATAAGAGCCACAACATTCAAATTTGCCGTTTTTTTCCGGTGAAATTCGATTCACGGAGAAGTTATTCCCCACAAATTTAATATCCCTTATTATTCTCTAGGGTCTCTCCAGAACCAAAGCATAATAAACGTAAGATGTAAAAAAATGAAAGAAATTCGTACAATCACCTTACTGCTCCCCTCTTCGGTCTCTCCATTCCTCACTATCACCTGTCTGTTCCCCACTCATTTTTAGATCACTGTCTCTCACACTGGGACAGAACTTCTAGTTTTCCTGGGGCCCAGGAGGATTCTGCACTTGTGTGTGCAGGGTCACAACATACACTGTGACATCATGACGCCGTAACATTTTGCCTGTGCAGAACCATCCTGGTCCCTCATCAAAGATGAAAATTCCGGCCCAATGTGAGAGGCTCAGGGATTTTAGCCCGAGTGGAGGCAATCTGAAGATGCAGCGAGGATCCGGCAAGTTATGCAGTGGAACCAGAGAGATCAGTATAAGGATTTCTTTTTATGGCCTTTTACGGGTCAGAAAATAAAAACATAATTTTGATCAATGTGGATTTTTGTAAAATTCCCGTAGAATTCAATTCCACTCAAATTTATATGGTCATCTCTAGTCATGACTTCTGAATCCATGACTCAGTGTTAGATCCATAATCAAAAAGGTACTGTAGCGTCGGCGTCCCTGCAGGGACGCTTACTTACTTACCGTGCCAGCTGGGTCATGTCCTCCCCCGCAACATCCCCAGTATTCGCCGTGTGCTGCTGCCTTCTTGCTCTTCCCCAGCCCAGGTCTCCCAGGAGTGTGCTTAGGATGTGCGCACACACACCGGCTGTCCTCTATGGCTGAGCGGCAGTATGTATTTAAGGCACCCTCCCATTAGGACACTAACACCTTTAGTTAGTCAGTCTTCAGTCTGCTAGCTAGTTGTCAGGTTCCCGTTCTCCTGTCTTGTTATCCCTGTGTCCGTCACCTGTACCTGCCTTCACATACTTGCCTGTCCGATTTAGCCATCCCACCTGTACCAGCCTGCACTTGTGCCTATAACTGAGTCCCTCTCCTGTCCTGGGGTTGAGGCTGCCACAGTCCTGGTCACTGCCCTGGGAGTGGAACCTGGCATCCGCCTCATGGTAGATGCTTAATTAAGCCCCTCCCACTAAAGCCTAAGTCTGGGTCCCCCTGTGGTCCAGTGGGTCTACCAATCCTGCTCGCTGCCTCTACATCAGCCATGGGCATTACAGGTACCTTCTTTGAGATATCTGTTGACATACATGATATCTGTTGGGGGTTCTGGTTGTCAGCTCTAACGTAAATACTGACAGACTCCAATGCAGACGTGAAGATCTATGGCCAGACCTCCTGTACACTTCTGCTACTGTTATGTGTGGATCCAGAAGTTCATTCATGTTACTATAGACCAATAATTTAATGAAATATTCCATATGGAGTGCGGTCTACCGTACGATGCCCACACAGCCGGCATCTTGTCAATTTTTCCCCTTGTTTGAGCAGACAGTGGTGACCAGAGATATTGTAGGACCTTCTGCAAGGCTGAAGTGTTATCTTAAGCAACATCTAGATTTACACAACCTTGAATTATTTCTTCAGTGAGAACATTCTTCATATTATTTATGTCTTGAGACAGAGCAGCGGTAGCGTAAAGATGAGGAACGTGTCATAAATGAAATAAAACAAGGAGCGATATCTGATCCCTTACATGTGGGTTACGCAGAGGTAGCCTATATAATGAATTTATATTTATACTGGACACTAGCCAGACTTTCTAAGAAAAGAAGGACTATTCCTGCAACGAAAGTTGCAGATCAGTCTAAATAGAACAGTTCCACTGAGTCAACGGGGAATGTTTATTGGTACAGAAATTGAGTTTTTTTTCCTTTTTTTTTCAGGGGGTTTGTAATAGAAGAATACAGAGCAGAAAGACTTAAAAAGGTCATGACCATAGCTATGATTGAAATACATGTGTTTATTACCTAGTCTGTACCTCCTGAGCTGGTGACCCCTATCTCGCCTTTTACACTAGTCTTAGAAAAATAAATCTGGATGGATTTATTCAGTATTACGTGCTCCCAAGTTCAGTTGTTCATTGTTAAAGCAGCGTAAGGGATAATAAACATAATACGAGATTATTAAAAGGGGATTCCGCAAAGTTACTTTCTACACTAAAAAAAAGAAAACCACAAAAATACAATTGTTATCTAATTACACTCATTACCCAAAGTGTATAATTTTCAAGTTTTAAGCATTTATTTATTTTTTTTGCCACTTGGTATCCATTATATTATTGGACCCGCTACCTATTCCAGGAGTAAGGCTCTACAGAGCTGTGGCTGAATGAAGCAGAGGTTGGGCAAGCACACCCCTGCTTTATCCATTGCCTTTGAGATGGGCCGAGGACTGTATTCAGCTCAGTCCCATAGATTGGTGGTGGTCTTAAGGGTGCTTTACATGCTGCGATCTCGCTAGCGAGATCGCTAGCGAGCGTACCCGACCCCGTTGGTTGTGCGACCTTGGGCAAATCGCTGCCCGTGGTGCACAACATCGCTTACACCCGTCACACGGATTTACCTTCCCTGCGACGTCGCTGTGGCCGGCAAACCGCCTCCTTTCTAAGGGGGCGGTTCGTGCGATGTCACACGGCAGCCGTCCAATAGAAGCGGAGGGGCGGAGATGAGCGGAACGAACATCCTGCCCACCTCCTTCCTTCCTCATTGCGGGTGGCTGCAGGTAAGGTGAGGTTGCTCGTTCCTGTAGTGTCACACATAGCGATTTGTGATGCCGCAGGAACGACAAACAACCTCACTACTGACCAGACAACGATTTTTGGTAAATGAACGACTTATTACAGCCCAACGATTTTTGCCTCTTTTGCGATCGTTTAAGGTCGCTCATACATGTTACATGCTGCGATGTGCGTCACAAACACCGTGACCCCGACGATATATCGTTAGCGATGTCACAGAGTGTAAATGGCCCTTAATAGTCTGACCCTCATAGATCAGTACAATATCAGCTATGGTATGCATAGGTTATACCTTCTCAATTTGGTACAAACCCTTTAAAGGGAATCTGTTACCAGGTTTTAGCTATGTAAAAAGAAAAACAGTTTAGGTGCAGTTTTCTGCAAGGTAATGCAGATTTGGTGCTGGAATTTATACACCAAATTCCTGCACCAAATCTGCATCTACTGGTAGAAAAACACATCAATATCGTTTTAAAACCACATTGCATTTTGATGTGTTTTTTTTTTGCCAGGAGATGCAGTATTGGTGCAGGAATATGGTGTATAAATTCCGGCCCAAATCTGCATCTCTTGGCAAAAAAAACACTTTTCTGCCAGGAGATGCAGGTCTTATTGAAGTCAATAAGTTCACCTGAAGTGAGATCACTGAGTTCAAACAGTTCACCAGAGGTAAGTTTACCTGCGGTCATAGGTGGGGTATCGTGGGAACCTCCAGCTGTGACCACAGGTAACCTCAGTGACATCACCACTCACAGCTGTGGCTCAGTCAATGTCTTCCTGAAAGCGCAGTGGGTGGTCATGTTTTCTAATGTGCCAGCGCACTAAGACTTCAGTATGTAGCAAACCCAGGATTGTCGTGAGAACTCATGTGGATTACGTCAGACCTGGGTATTTAGAGGGGGGTTAATAAATTAGAGTAATAGGGTTGGATTTCTTGTATTTTATTTCACATAAAGGATTTTTTTTGGTATTTGTGTTTATTTCTTTTCACATGCAGGATTAGTAATGGGGGGTCTCATAGACCCCTACCCATTACTACTCTAGGGCTTAGTAGCAGCTGTGAGCTGCCATTAACCCCTTATATTACCCCAATTGCCAATGCACCAGGGCAATCATCATGAGCATGATAAAGCGCTGGAATTGTTGCATTTAATGGATGCAACAATTTTGGGGCAGCTGCTATCTTATATTTTTAGCCTGGGGGGCCCAATAACCATGGGCCTCTCTAGCCTGAGAACACCAGCTTCCAGCTGTCGGCTTTGTCATGGCTGGGAATCAAAATTGGTTATTTTCACCAATATCATAGACATTTAGCGGTATTGTTCAGCTCCAAAAAAGGTGGCATAGTAGTACTAATCCTGGATTGATGGTGGAACTTCCACAGATCAGACACATCACTTATTCTGTGGGACAACCCTTTTAAGTTCCATTGTTTAGAGAAGTAGATAGTATGCTATTAATCCACATGATCTGTAATTGGTCAGTATTTTACTTCAGTATTTGAAGCCAAAACCAGGAGTGGAACAATCAAAGTAAAAGTATATTAGAAACACGGGCACCACTTCTGTAGTTTTCACTGACTCCTGGTTCTGGCTACAAATGCTTAGTTAAAAAACTCACCAAATACTGAATGTGTGATCATGTCCTTAGACTTAAAGGAAGTACACAATCATCACCTAAGTAATACATCTTGTCTTATTTTTTCATCTACATCTGTTAAACATTTTTTTTTCTATTGGTTTTCAGATGGAGAAAACGCCCCCATGGGTCATGCTAATGAAGAAGTCTATGATAAACCCATCCACCATACTGTGATAAATACTGAGAACTCGGTCATCAAGTCAGGGATGAGGGCAGAAGCAAGTACCAATGAAGACTATGTCTCCCCTCCAAAATACAAAAACAGTTTATTGCATCGTTATCTCAATGACTCCTTAAGACATGTCATGGCCACTAATTCAGTCATGAGAGAAAACACAAGACAGAGAAACCACTCAGGATCATTCAGCTCAAACGAGTTTGAAGAAGAGCTTGTGTCCCCTTCATCCTCAGAAACTGAGGGCAATTTTGTTTACCGTACAGGTGAGTGCATCTACTAATGTGACTTCCATGTCTGGTTTTGTTGTTGCTTGGGTACCAATTCTATAAGGCCTAAGTATTTCGACATAGGTAAGTGTTCCAGAGATCTTCTTTGTTAAACCACGTGGCTTCAATTTGTATTTGCAGAATCTTCTTTTTATGGTAAATTATAGAAGGACTGGTGCTGCCCTAGGAACCAAGACTGCTCACTTCCCAAAAAGTCCGGATAAGGATAGTGATTAATGGATCTGGGTACCATTGAAAAGGGGACTAAGCAGAATCAATATTAAATACATACTGTACATACATGGACAATACACATATGTTCAGATCAGAATTAAAAAAAACTATCAAGAACTTTTTTTTTCCATTTACAGAGAACCTAAGGAGGATCTATCTCCACACCATACTCCCCATTAATAGCGGCTAGTGCAAAATCAACAGAACCAGGGCCATACTGGGACTGAAATTCAGTCCTGGCAGTTGAAATTATACAGGCCCAAGCTCCACTGGAGATGGGTGGACTGGTTTCGTGACACCACTAGCCATGGACAGAAGTGTTGGTCGTTATATGAGGAAAGCTGCGCTAACAATAGAAAGTGGCCGACATCTAACCAAAAATCCGTCAATGAGCGCGTTCTGACTTCTAACAGGAAAATTTTTAACTCTCTTATTCGCCATTTTCTCAGCTCTCTTCAGCTGATTTATATCCATATACTAGATTAAAATAGAGTGTGCAGAGAAACAAAGAGCCTTGAAAAGAAAAGCCAAAGGGTGCCACATGTTTAACCAAACCCCATTGCAATGAGTATTTTTTATCAAAATACATTAATTTCATGAAATAAATAATTGTCCAGAAAAGTGGACAATCTCTTTAAGCCTCAACCAGACCATTACTTAGTTACTGTGCCCACTAAATAGAGGAGATTTGATTCTAATCAGGGTTGTCAGTACCAGACATATTTTGTCATGTTCTAGGTCCCTTGCGGTCGTGATGCTCTTTAATGATTTCAGTTAACCATTTTCTTTCCTTGATAAAAGGGGTTGTCCTGTGAAAGCAAGTTCTCAAATATTCCCAGGACAGGTGATAACTAGAGATGTGCAAATGTGCTTTGGCACTGCCCACTACTCGATCGAGCATTAGGGTGCTTGGTTACTCGGGGTGCTTGAGTACTCGCGGTGCTCGGCCGAGTATAGCAAACGCTCGGATGTGTCAACCATGAAAAAAGCAGCACAAAGCACAAGATTGCCCCACTGCTTAATGGGAAAGGCACCCCAGTGAGAGCCATTTGCAGTCTCTGAATGGCTTTCCTGTGGAATAAAACAACATTCTCGGACGCAGTGTGACGAAAAAAAACCAACCCCACCCTACTTCCTTATGGAAATGCCCTGTTTATGGCTGACTGAATGTGGGTGAAGACCGGAACTAGCCAGTCATTGACTTTCCATAATGCTTGTTACTTGTGTCTAGCTCGTCCGAGTGTCTGACCAGCTTGACTTGACTAATGAGCATTCAAGCATTTTACTGCTCGCCCATCACTAGTGATAACTAGTTGGTCGATGTGTGTTAGAAGGGACAAGGACCGTTCAGCAAAATGGGAAAGTGTCCATACCTAAACGACATTCCATTAATTCCCTGTGAGGCTGTGCTTGATTTTTTTTCTGGCAGCAGCATAGAGAGTGAATTGAGTGGTAGGTGTCCAACCTGGTGTGCCATTTCTGTAACAGGGATAAAAGATCCCATCGGTGACTAATATTCCCTGATCTGCCGGATAGTGGGTGTTCTTGTGGTAGGACACTTAAAAATCAGCAAATTATCACATATACTAAAAGTAGGTGGTAACTTGTTTTCACGGGACAACCCCATTAAGGGCCTGCTCACACAGCCGTATAAATCGGATGAGTGCAAACCGATAAAAAAAAATATTGCACTCGGACTGCACATAGATGACAAGTTAGAAAAAAATTGTACTACTTTTCTGGAGGAAAATCTTTACAAATTTTTATACTGTCGTTTGACCTTAGCCTAAACATGAGAATGTGGTAGACACTAGTGAGGAACGAGCACTACCATGCCCAGGTGCTCGGTAATTGTAATGAGCAGTTGGGTGCTTGGATGGGCGCGATGTGAGTATGGCCTCGGTTCCACTTGCGTTACAAGTATATGGGAGAGTGTGAAACATCACACTGCACTCGCATGTCATGTGACTGCAGTGCGATGTATGCAGAGACAGGTCGGGGAGGAGATGGGGAGAAAGTGTTCCCTACCTCTTCTCCGCAAATATGATACGATCACAAGATCGCATCACAGTCGCATGACCCTCGGCTGACACTCATAGCAGAGGGTCATTAGCATATCGCTTCCGATTCTCTTGCATGGGAAGCTGTGCACAAGTGGAACTGTACCCTATCGAGTATAATGGAAGTCAATGGGGGATTCAAGCATTTTTCATGGAAATCTTTTAGAATAATGCTTGAGTTCCCCTTTGACTTCCATTATACTCTGTACATGAGTCAAGTCCGTCTGAGCATCCACATCCAACTACTGGATGTGAGTACCGGGCACCCGAGCAATGGTAGTGCTCACTCATCACTAGTTATGAGTACCGAGCACCCCGGGCAATGGTAGTGCTCACTCATCACTAGTTACGAGTATCAAGCAGTCGAGCATGGTAGTGCTCACTCATCACTAGTTAAAAGTATTGAGCACTCAAGCATGGTAGCGCTCGCTCATCACTAGTTACGAGTACTGACCACCCAAGCATGGTATTGCCTGCTCAACACTACTGTAGTTATAGGTACCGAGCACCTAAGCATGGTAGTGCCCGCTCATCACTAGTTATAACTACCGAGCACCCAAGCATGGTAGTGCTTGCTCATCACTAGATACTAGTACCGAGCACCCGAGCATGGTAGTGCTCACTCATCACTAGTGTCTACCACATGTTCATACTTACGCTAAGGTCACACAACAGTATAAAAATGTGTTCATCTTTTCATCCAGAAAAGTGATATGATTTTTTCATACTCTGAATATGTTGCCCTTGGGATCACATTTACCTAGAACAGGCTGTGATTGTACGCTGGGAATGTTTGCCTTTTTGTATCTTATATAGTTTTAGGCTACTTTCACACATCCGGCTTGAGCTCTGCGGCTCAATCCGGCTGTGCAAGCTATGCAACGGATGCGGTGAAAACACCGCATCCTTTGCATAAGTTTTTCCTTTGCGGCCAGTCCGGTTTTTGCCGCTTGCGGCATGCTACTGAGCATGTGCAGTGGCAAAAACCGCATGCGGCGGCAGGATGCGGTTATTGCCGCATCGCGCCGCCAAAGGCATGCATTGAAAAATGCGCCGCATCGGCCGAATGCGGCGCGATGCGTTTTTTTTTTGCCGCACGAAAAAACGTGCCAGGCAACGTTCCATCCGGCTGCCGCATCGGCTAAATCGGCCGCATGCGGCAAAAACCGGACGGAACGCAAGGCCATGCGGCACAATGTGGCACTAATTAAAGTCTATGCAGGAAAATCGCAACCGGCAGCAAAAAAAAACGGTTGCGATTTTCCTGCAAAGTGCCGGATTGTGCCGCATAGCAAAAACCGGAGGTGTGAAAGCAGCCTTAGTCCCGTTCTCTTCAGGATATCCGACAGCTTCACAGACTTGTTGCAGATTCCGCATACCAGTAAGGGGTATAAAAACATTGTGAAATAGGTTATTATTTTTAATAACCTTATTTCAGCCGATATTCCAGTGGAAAGAATTGGCTTTGCTCATTTTTGATGAGAACGATTCCTGTAAAATTCAATGTTGTCACTCCGATACAGCTTGAAGAAGATTCCAGTCTGGGGTGAAAGCTTAACTCCTCACTTCTGCCGTTTCTGAGCTTGCACATAATATTACATAGGTGTGGCTCGTACGACACAAAGTGAAGCCAGCAAGTTCTAGTAGAAGTGAATTCATCTGGGACTTGTTACTGAAGTCTGGAGTCTGGACAGTGAGCTCACAGGAACGATGTACAGAAACCTTCACTGTTGTACAACAGATCACATTTACAAACTGTTCGGCATTATTGCAAACCTAATTTCTAAGATCATTATCACCCAGCGGAAAGTTCCACCTTTCGCCTCTTTCTGGCCTTGCAAACAAGGTTTTACGATCTGTTGAAGCCAGCCTTAACCACATAGAAGAAAATTTACTAATGTGGCGCTGGAAACAAACTTACCGAGAAAGGTGACAAATCTGACACCGTGTTTAGAGGAATGGATAAAATGCAGATCAGAATAACATTTTCTATAGTGCACACCATTGTTTTATCAATACCTAGATCTCTACCCTGTTATTCTGCTGAAATAATATATGTACGCCCACTTGTCATATTTGTGCTGCAATATTATTATCTTAACTTATTAAATTTATTTTAATCCTAGCTGTAGTACCCGGTGTTACCTGGGATAGTAACTGTCTCTCTGTCTCTCTCCCAGTCTCCCTCTCTGCCATTCTTTGTCTGTCTCCCTCTCTGTCTGTCTCTCTGTCTCTTTCCATCTCTCTATCTCTTTGTCTGTCTCTCTCTGTGTGTCTCTCTTTATCTCTTTGTCTGTTTGTCTTTTTCCCTGTCTATCTCTTTCTCTGTCTGTCTCTTTCTGTATGTGGGTCTGTCTCTGTGTGCATGTCTGCCCGTGTCTCTTTCCCTGTCTGTCTGTCTCTTTCTCTGATTATGTCTTTCCCTGTTTCTGTCTCTTTGTCTGTCTGTCTCTTTCTCTGGCTGCCTATGTCTTTCCCTGTCTCTTTCCCTGTATGTCTGTCTCTGTCTGTCTATTTCCCTGTCTGGCTCTTTCTCTTTCTGTCTTTTCCCCTGTCTGTCTCTTTCCCTGTTTTCCTCTTTCCCTGTCTGTCTGTCTGTCTATCTCTGTGTCTCTTTCCCTGTCTGTCTCTGTCTGCCTCTTTCCATGTCTGTCTCTTTCCCTTTCTGTCTCTTTCTCTGTTTTTCTTTTTCCCTGTCTGTCTGTCACTCTGGGTGTGGGAAATTTTTTTTTATATATGTATATACATATATGAGAAACGGGTTTGTGCCGCGCTAAAGAAACACTGTATCCAAGGAATTTACTTTAGATCTCTTTTTTATTACAGTTCCAACGCGTTTCAGAGACATATACCGTCTCCTTCTTCAGGGAAAAGAGAAAATGTACACAAAAGGTGTACATTTTCTCTTTTCCCTGAAGAAGGAGACGGTATATGTCTCTGAAACGCGTTGGAACTGTAATAAAAAAGAGATCTAAAGTAAATTCCTTGGATACAGTGTTTCTTTAGCGCGGCACAAACCCGTTTCTCATATATGTATATACATATATAAAAATTTTTTATCACGATCATCACGGGGCCGCTGCTTGAAACCACGCTGACACTCACATGCTTTACAAGGGGTTGTGACTGGCACAACCGCATCAGGTGAGTGTTTTACTCGTTATTTTCTAAACGGTTTTTGCCGGGTAAGACCCTATTTGCGCCTTTTGTTTCCTTATCTCTAGCAGCACTCTGGGTGTGGGGAGAGACACCCAGCATGTGGACTCCTGGGAATAAGGGAGGCTGAAACACAAAGAGGGGTGGTAACCAGGGGGCTCCTGCGCTGACCCTGACACTGGGGGGGCCCTGCGCTAGCCCTCAAACCACCGGTACCTATAAGGGTTAGGAGGTGTGACCCTGTCTCCTAGCCAGACCATAGGACTAAATCCCACCACCCACCAATCCAAGGAGGGAAAACCAAACACAAAAGTAAACAGCAAAAGGGGAAAAAGAAAAACAACAACTTATCTTGAGAGGGAATCTTCAGAATATACAGCAACAGTAGTCTGAAGCCATATGCACTCCTGAGCAAGCAACTTCTCCAAGTGAAGAGTATAACCCGCACTGGAGGAGTGAGAGGCCCTACGTTATAAAGACCCTTAATTACCAGCTGGAGGAAAGGCTCCTCCAACCTGGCAATGAAACAGAAAAAACCCTAAATCAAGCCCTTAAAGGGACAGCGTCCATTAACGTCTGGATGATCGCCGGGCCCTTCTGTACCTGGTCCCAGCAGCAGCACCTGAAGTTTCCGACACATCCGTGACACTGTCTTTTTCCCTGTCTCTTTTCCTATTTTTCTCTTTCCCTGTTTGTCTCTTTCTCTATCTGTCTGTCTGTCTCTTTCCCTGTCTGTCTCTTTCCCTGTCTGTCTCTTTCTCTGTCTGTCTGTCTCTTTCCCTGTCTATCTCTTTCTCTGTCTGTCTCTTTTTCTATCTGTCTCTTTCCCTGTCTGTCTCTTTCCCTGTATGTCTCTGTCTGTCTGCCTCTTTCCCTAGCCGTCTCTCTCTGTCTCTCTCTTTCTGTCTCTCTCTGTCTCTCCACAGAAATCATATTACCTCACACATAAGCTTCTTATACTTAGAATGTCCTTCGTTCCTATAGCAACCACTCACAGCTCCTATTAATGACCTGTAGCTCCAAGCTTTGACTTTAATGTAAGGATGTTGTTTGGCGAATAAATGTAAAGCGCAGGGATAAATTTTCCCCTCAAAACATAGTCTATGACGTTCCCTGAGTCACATGAGGCGTCTCTGCAAAATTTTGGGATTGTACATGCGACGGTGTGGATTCCTTTAGCGGGCATAAACACACATACACACATACACACATACATACACTCAGCTTTATACAGTGTGTCCACCCATATCCTGTCCACCGCTATTAACTTGAGAACGGCGGCAGCTATAGGCATAGAAGTGGTATCTAGGTATAGTAAAGTAGCCATGCGCTACGCAATGAAACCACCTATAGCGCCACCTTGCATACAGAAATACTATGACATGAAACCAATGACCCTCCCAAAACATTGAATGCTGGTAACGCATTAACGCATCCTCCCAATCTTATCATTAAGCACAGGTCTTAAGTTTGAAAACTAGTTTGAATATACACAACTTTCCACCTTTTTTTTATTCTTTCCTGTCCTTTCTAAATGTGGTTGAGCAAACTTTAAATGTGCTTGCACGTGCTTTTTGTTCAGCAATGGAATCTTGCATGGTGAGCCATGGAAGTTGAGTTCATTACTTATTGTTTTCTTTGAAACAATTGTTCCTGCGGACTCCAGATCTTTCTGTAGCTCTCCACAAATGGTCTAAGGGGTGCTTCACACATAGCGAGATCGCTACCGAAATCGCTGCTACGGCACGGTTTTTGTGACGCAGCAGTGACCTCATTAGCGATCTCGCTGTGTGTGACACTGAGCAGCGATCTGGCCCCTGCTGCAAGATCGCTGCTCGTTACACACAGCCCTGGTTCGTTTTCTTCAAAGGCGCTCTCCCGCTGTGACATACAGATCGCTGTGTGTGACAGCGAGAGAGCGGCGAAATGAAGCAAGCAGGGAGCAGGAGCCGGCGTCTGGCAGCTGTGGTAAGCTGTAAACAGGGTAAACATCGGGTAACCAAGGTGGTTACCCGATATTTACCTTAGTTACCAGCCTCCGCAGCTCTCACGCTGCCTGTGCTGCCGGCTCCGGCTCTCTGCACATGTAGCTGCAGTACACATCAGGTAATTAACCCGATGTGTACTGTAGCTAGGAGAGCAAGGAGCCAGCGCTAAGCAGTGTGCGCGGCTCCCTGCTCTCTGCACATGTAGCTGCAGTACACATCGGGTTAATTAACCCGATGTGTACTGTAGCTAGGAGAGCAAGGAGCCAGCGCTAAGCAGTGTGTGCGGCTCCCTGCTCTCGCGGTTATGATCGCTGCTTCGGCTGCTGTGTTTGACAGCTAAGCAGCAATCATAACAGCGACTTACAAGGTCGCTGTTACGTCACAGAAAATGGTGACATAACAGCGACCTCGTTGTCGCTGTCGCTTAGTGTGAACCAGCCCTAACTCTTCTGATAATTATTTTCACTCCTCTGTCTGAAATCTTGCGGGGAGGGAGCACCTGCTTGTGGAAGGTTT